>NC_031981.2:38358702-38658702 GCF_001858045.2 Oreochromis niloticus | reverse complement strand
CAGCAGAAACTGAAAAATGGATTGAAAATGAAAAAAGTGGATTGAAGCTGAAAAAAAAATTGTAAGCGAAAACAAAAAAATTACAGTTTCAATTAATCATTTTTCACTATCAATTTTTTTTCACTTTCAATACAAGATTTTTCAGTACATTTATTTCAGTGACAATATTTTTTTCAGTTTCATTTCAAGGTGGCATCGTTCTGATCCCATACGATGTTCCCTCTAAGCTGCGCGCTTGTGCAATCGTGCACTGCTGGCACGGTCTCTGCGCACAAAAAAAAATCTAACCTGAATTGAAATTGAAATAAATATGTTAACAATTCGTTCTGTTTTGCAGTGTGAGTCAGTAAGTGACCGGTGACTGGCTGCTCCAGCCACTGATGCGATTCACATTCATATTTATCTCACCCGTTCTGCCTATTTCCACCTATGCAACATTAACAGAGTACGTCCTTCTTTTTCCACCCAGTCTACGGCCATTCTTGTCCACAGTCTTGTTACCTGCCATATTGACGACTGCAATTCTCTTTTGCATGGTGTCCCCCATAAATCCCTCCATAAGCTTCAAAAGTTGAATCTGTTCATCTGGACGTAGCGTTTTGTGGGAGAAACGTTTCGTCACTCATCCAAGTGACTTCTTCAGTCTCCGCTGACTGCAGGTTTCCCCAAACCTTATAAATAGTACATTTGCATAATGACTGAAACCAGCCCACTGAAGGAACAATGGGCTGTTTAGATTTACTTTCCTGGATGATTGAGAATGCATCAAGACCCTCCATAAGCTTCAACTGGTTCAGAACTCTGCTGCTCGCATTATCACCAGAACCCCTCCTACCAGCACATCACCCTGTTCTTCAGGAACTTCACTGGCTCCCAGTGAAGTTCCGGATAATATACAAACTTCTTCTGCTCACCTTCAAGGCCCTTCATAACCTCGCACCTCCTTACCTTTCTGACCTGTTAAACACTACGTTTTCTGCCCGTTCACTTTGATCTTCTTCTTCTATCCAGCTTTCTGTGCCTTCCTTCCACCTCAGCACCATGGGAAGCAGAGCTTTTAGCTGCTCAACTGCTTAATTGCCCAACATTGGTCATTATTTACTGGATTTTGCAGACAGAGAGTTACAGGACTCTCTCCCAGACCACAGACTCATACTCATAATATAAGTCAGAGCTTTATAAAATAAAAAGAAAGTTGTGTTGTCAAAATTGGAGTTCAAGTTATTTTTACTTCCAATAGTGGCCCTGCGACAGACTGGCGACCTGTCCAGGGTGTACCCCGCCTCTCACCCTATGACAGCTGGGATAGGCTCCAGCGCCCCCCGCGACCCTGAAAAGGATAAGCGGAAGCGAATGGATGGATGGATGGATAGTGTTAACATACTACACAGGTCATGAACAAGACTTTTTTTTAAAAAATTTTCATTGTAAGTGGGCTAAAGCACTTAATTAAAAGTAGTCTAACATAAATGTAAATGCTGTGATTTGATTATTTTAATAAACCATGTAACTTGGATGGATTAGATGCTGGCCTGACCACAGTGCACACGTCAAATGTTGCTCACAGTGGTCTAAGGGACGCTCAGGGAGTTTGTGTGTTTGCTCAGACACATGAAATATTAGAGGGAACATTGGTGATGACTGTCATGGGAGCAGACAACAAACTTACAAATCTTTAATTAATTTTGTTTTATTTTTGTTTTTGGCAACAGAAGCATCTCTGCTTACTGGCAGGTCTGTGGTTTTGATCTAATGTGGTAATAGATTCAGCTACAGGTGTTCAAAGTGATTTAGTACTAACTCTACTGAACTATTTAGACCCACTAACATCAACAAAACGAAACAACAACAAATTCATTTGCTGTAAATGCATCACCTGCTTTCTCATTGTGTTTTTTAGTGTAGTCTTTACTTTTGAAAAACTCCTTTAGACAGCTGTTACTGTATAAATAAAATGCAACTGACAACAGAGGCGGTGGCTTATGACACCAACTGTCTGCCATCTATAATCCAGTTTTGAGATCCCTTCCCAGACGCCTTAATGCCCACTCACATCGTGGGCCATCTGACCTCAGGAAATCACATGATAGGGTGGGGCTAGGTTTCACAAAGAGCTCACCCAAAACCTTGGCTGATTGTGACCTACACCCATTTTCACGCTTTGGCTCATGGATCATCAGGGGGTCTTTTGTCCCTCTTTGGGGGGAAACTCCCACAGGGCTTAAATCTGGGACTCTCCACCATTTGACCCTAGAACTGAAGAAGCTTCTTGGATGAGAGGTGAAACGTGTTCAAGCAACTTAAAGAAGTCCAGACGCTTTTCTTACCAAGCTCCTTAGACTACGATGACCTGGATGACTGAGAACCTGCACAGACAAATGACAATTGTTTTTTTTGTTTTTTTTTAAACTATATGACACTTGAAAATACATGTCATTAATTAGTTGAGTAACTACTGGTGGATTATTTTGCATTAGAATAATGATTAAAAAAAAATCAGTTTCCTTGTAAATGATGTTTGTTTTTTATACTTGAATTTATTTATTTTTGTTAAAGCTGACAGAAAACAATTCCCCAGGCCAATTTGGGGATAAAGTTTGACCCACTTATCAACAAATATCCAAAACATCATATTTTGAACGATTTATATGAATGTCGCCATCATCAGTAAGTGCTTCAGAGAGAGCAGTCCAAATGTTAAGCACTAATGTACAGCCACTTTTTATCAGTTAGCACACACAGGCATATACTAATATATTAGGTGCACAGTCTGTCAGGTGCTCCACGTTGGTTTATGTGTTTTATTCTGCTGTTGCATCCGCCACTGCTGTTTAATCATTTATCATTCCCTGTTGGCCTTAATTAGGAGACCCGCAATTATGTTTGTCAGGAGTGAATTTTAATGCCAAACACACTTTCATCTAAATTTCTCTTACATAACCCTTTTCATATCCTCTGTTGCTTTGTCCTAAGAGTGTGTCCTGTTGCCATGGTGATCTATGAGAGGATGGATGCTGTTTGAAGGGCAAATGGTGAGGAAAGACCCAGCAAATTGCCTGAATTAGGAACACTGCTGCCCATAGAGATTGACCCTGCAGCTCTCTTTCTGTCCTCCTCTTCCTCGATCTCAGTTTCTCACACACTGAGTTGATGAAAACTACTAGTCCTAAAATAGACACCTATTTGAGAGGTGGAGAAACAAAAAGGGAAGTAGGTTTTCAAAGAAGATGAATAGTCTCACTTTTTGAAAAAAAAAAAAAAAAAACAGAGCTAAAGAGTAGAGGGAAGCCTGGTCACTCCCAGCCCTCCCTGCTCTCTCCTCTGTCTGCTTCCAAATTAACTGAGTATAAAGAATTTTAATATATATATATATATATATTGACAGGGGATTTCTTTAAATCACCCTGCCGTTCTTTCTTTAGCCAAGACTCCTGAGTTTAGAAAACACACAAACACTGCAGAAGTTTTTCCTCGCGAGGGGCAGTCATGTACACAGGATCTGCGCCCCACAACTGTCCCCGTCCTTTATTTATACAAGATGTTTTGTGTGCGTGTGTGTGTGTGTGTGTGTGTGTGTGTGTGTGTGTGTGTGTACAAAGGTAACAACATCATTTGGAGCCGCGGGTTTTTTCCCT
Source organism: Oreochromis niloticus (assembly GCF_001858045.2). NCBI lineage: Eukaryota > Metazoa > Chordata > Actinopteri > Cichliformes > Cichlidae > Oreochromis > Oreochromis niloticus. The sequence goes on along the minus strand of NC_031981.2, from coordinate 38,655,067 downwards.
TCACTACATTTGCATGTTCTTCTAATAGAGCTGAGTCTTCACTTCTCTGTTCTCTGAAGACAGGAAGCGGTTAGTAGCTGCAAACAAGTTACTGGGTGAAAAGTCACCCAGACATGTCCCCAACAGTAAGATAAAAAGATACATTTCATATAGCTGATCATATTATACAATATTCTCTTAACATTCCCTCCTGTTGATCACGAAGTGAAATGTACAATTCATCAGTGAGTAACTACTTGTTTCTCACGTTTTCAGTTACCACATCATTAGTTACACTTCATCTTCATCTGACAAATAGGAAAAGAAGTCTTCATCGGTTTTGGTACATCTGCGTATGCTGTGAATTATCTGCTTTCATTCATTCTATTCATTCTGGGTATGGTTGTCTACCCAATTTTGTATCATTTGGTAATACCAATTTACAGGTTGCTATGCTTCCTATTATTAGTTTGAATATAGTAGAGATAAGCTCTAATTCGATTTAACCTTTTCTTTATTCCACTTTATTCCTAAGAGTATTTATATATATATTCAATTGGGTCTGTATCCAACTCATTTTAAACTTCTACTTTGATCTCTAATTTGTCACTTGATGAGGGATTATTATTTCCTTCCTAGTCTGAACTGCTTCTTAGTTTCTTACAGTCACGTACAAAATGTCCCTCTTTTCCACACCTCCAGCATGCAGTGCTAAAGCCACTTTTTGGTGTGTGTATAGGTCTACCTCTACCTCTTGCTGTTCCACTAAGCATTCCTCTGTCTTTCTTTTGGATTAGTCCTACTCTGGTTTGTTGTTTTTCTAAACATTTCTCATCAGGTGTTAATTTTGCTTGTTTATTCTCCATTCTCAAAGATTTTGCTGGGCCGTCACTGGCACGCTAGACTTCAGAGTGGTTTACTGGTACGGCCTTCTACTTCATTTCTAAAAAATGAAGCGGTATCAGTTTTACGAGATAAAACTCAACCGTTCTCCTTTGTCACCAGTACGTGAGCCTCAGCAAAGAAAACAATAAAAAACAAAAAACAATGGAAGTAGTTCAGCAACTTATTGTGCTGCAAAATCAACTTACTTCCAAAACACATATACGTACACACAGATAGACATTTGCGCGCTAATTTGTCACGAAGTAATTCACGGTCACTTCTAAAACCACTCTAAACACAGTTCCTTGTGGCGAACGTAAACCCTATTTCACGTGCTTCTTTGAAGTAATTCCGGCTACTTCCAACCTATTTTACGCGTATCCTGAAGTAATTCCGGCTACTTCCAACCTTTGCGCATTTCCTGAAGTAATTCCGGCTACTTCTAACCTATTTTGCGCATTCTTCTAAACCCTTCCGGCGGTTTAAAACCAAAAAGTGTTTTCTCACCCTCAGTCGTCTTTTGCTGGTTGTTCAGGTCATCTGGATCCCAACGTCGTGGACCAGTACTAAATCACCGGCCTGGACCCGAATTCAACGTTCCAGGACTCTCACCTCTACCTGGAGAGGGCTGTCGACAGACTTCGGTGCTGGTTTACCCACGGCGTCAGGATGCAGAAATCAGACCTTATTGGAGTCACAGAAATGAGTCTGCTGTTTCCATCTCTAGGTTCGAAGGACCAATTTAAATGACAGGGGATTTCTTTAAATCACCCTGCCGTTCTTTCTTTAGCCAAGACTCCTGAGTTTAGAAAACACACAAACACTGCAGAAGTTTTTCCTCGCGAGGGGCAGTCATGTACACAGGATCTGCGCCCCACAACTGTCCCCGTCCTTTATTTATACAAGATGTTTTGTGTGCGTGTGTGTGTGTGTGTGTGTGTGTGTGTACAAAGGTAACAACATCATTTGGAGCCGCGGGTTTTTTCCCTTCACTACATTTGCATGTTCTTCTAATAGAGCTGAGTCTTCACTTCTCTGTTCTCTGAAGACAGGAAGCGGTTAGTAGCTGCAAACAAGTTACTGGGTGAAAAGTCACCCAGACATGTCCCCAACAGTAAGATAAAAAGATACATTTCATATAGCTGATCATATTATACAATATTCTCTTAACATATATATATATATATATATTACACGCCTAGACTACATGCCTTTGGAGCAGAGGATCGCAAGTTCGATTCCTGCCTGGGGCGTCTGTATCCAGTAAGGGTCCTAAGGCTAGACCCCCTAAGCTAAAGCGAGCCTATCGCAGACATGAGCGAGACAGATAAATATGAAGGCATGCTGGCTCGGACGTCGCCCGGATCAGCAAGGTCCGCGTCAGGTGTTGAGGAACCAGGGCACCCTGACGACAAGTGGGCTACTGGAACAAGAAGGCATCGGTGGGCAAGAGACGAAAACAGGGCATTGTTGGAATGCTACTACTCAAGTAACCCTGGCGGAAGGGGCTACATGAATAGGATGAGGGACCTATGGATTCTTCGATACCCAACATCCACAATGACGGCGAAACAACTAGTAACTCAGTGTTCCAACATTCGAAAGAAGGGACTGCTCTCACAGCTAGAGATCGACGAGGTACAACATAAATGCTACGACATGGAGGAGTCAGGACGCCAGGTCAGGGGGGAGATATCATCACCCCCACCCGAGATTGGGTACATAGCCCCAAGTGCGATAGGAGAAGGATCGTTGAGTGTGAGAGGAACTGACCTGAAAGATAGGATCATGGCCAAGCTTGAAACCTGGATCCCCCGTAGCCGGTTACCAAGATTACGTGAAGTACCCTCAGAAGGTCTGCTAGATGATGTTAATGCAGCACTACGGACGATATCAACAACCACGATTACCGGCACTAACAAGCTGATCTACACTACGGCAGCAGTGATCAGTGAGATGCTTGGCTACAAGTTGAACAGCCACAAGGGGCAGTACCCTCCATGGAGAAGGAGGCTAGAGGGCAAGATCCAAGTAGCACGGAGGGAGGTTAGCCAACTAACAGAGTTGCAGAAAGGTGCGACAAAGAAGGTGCATAAGAAATACAGCAAGCTGTCCATACCTGAGGCCTTGGAAACTGCCAAGCAAAGACTCACAGCCTTGGTCAGCTGCTTGAGGAGGTACACCAGAGAGACAGAAGGCAGGAGAATAAACCAGCTGTTCTCCACAGAACCAGCAAAGGTGTACTCTCAGTGGCAAGGGAACAATAAGAGAACAGCACCACCAAGGCTGGAGACGGAGCAATACTGGAAGAGCATATGGGAGAAGGATGCAACCCATAACGGCAATGCTCAGTGGCTAGCGGATCTGAGGGCAGAACATTGCGACCTCCCTGAACAGGGTCCAGTAACCATCACAGTGGCAGATATCCAAGACAGGGTCTCCAGCATGAAGAGTTGGACAGCACCAGGGCCCGACATGGTTCACGCCTACTGACTGAAGAAGCTGACTGCACTCCATGAGCGTCTGGCAGGACAAATGAACCAGCTGCTAGTCAAGGAGAGACACCCAGAATGGCTAACCGAAGGTCGGACGGTCCTGATCCCCAAGGACCCCAAGAAGGGAGCGGTCCCATCCAACTACCGACCAATAACCTGCCTCAGTACTACATGGAAGCTCCTGTCAGGCATCATATCGGCTAAGATGAACAGGCACATGGGTCAATACATGAGCGGGGCACAGAAAGGGATTGGCAAGAATACGAGAGGCGCAAAACACCAGCTACTGGTAGACAGAACAGTCAGCCGAGACTGCAAGACCAGACTGACCAACCTGTTACAAGAAGGCCTATGACTCAATGCCCCACAGCTGGATACTGGAATGCCTAGAATTGTACAAGATCAACAGGACCCTAAGAGCCTTCATCAGCAACTCAATGGGGATGTGGCGTACAACACTAGAGGCCAACTCCAAGCCCATAGCACAAGTCACCATCAAGTGCGGGATCTACCAAGGAGATGCTCTGTCCCCACTGCTGTTCTGCATAGGCCTGAACCCCCTCAGTGAGATCATTAACAAGACTGGCTACGGATACCGACTACGGAACGGAGCAGTTGTCAGCCACCTCCTGTACATGGATGACATCAAGCTGTATGCCAAGAGTGAACAAGACATCGATTCACTGATCCACACTACCAGGCTATACAGCAATGACATCGGGATGTCATTTGGGCTGGAGAAGTGTAGTCGGATGGTAACAAAGAGAGGGAAGGGAGTCAGAACTGAGGGGATTGAACTACCAGAAGGCAACATTGCAGACATAGAGGACAGTTGAGAGTACCTGGGGATCCCGCAGGCGAATGGGAACCATGAAGAGGCCGCTAGAAAGGCTCCAACCACCAAATACCTGCAGAGGGTCAGGCAAGTCCTGAGGAGTCAGCTGAACGGTAAGAACAAGATCCGGGCCATCAACACCTACGCCCTGCCCGTGATCAGGTACCCTGCTGGGGTAATAGGCTGGCCAAAGGAGGAGCTAGAAGCCACTGACATCAAGACAAGAAAGCTCCTGACCATACATGGAGGGTTTCACCCCAAGTCCAGCACCCTGAGACTGTACGCAAAGCGGAAGGAAGGGGGCCGGGGACTGGTGAGTGTCAGCACCACAGTCCAGGATGAGACAACGAACATCCAAGAATACATTGGGAAGATGGCCCCAACTGACTGACCGAGTGTTCAGTGAATACCTCAGGCAGCAGAAACCCAAGAAAGAGGAGGGAGACGAGGAACCATCATGGAAGGACAGGCCCCTGCACGGTATGTACCACCGGCAGATAGAGGAGGTGGCTGATATCCAGAAATCCTACCAGTGGCTGGACAAAGCTGGACTGAAAGACAGCACAGAGGCACTAATCATGGCAGCACAGGAACAAGCTCTGAGTACAAGATCCATAGAGGCTGGGGTCTATCACACCAGGCAAGACCCCAGGTGCAGGCTGTGTAAAGATGCCCCAGAGACAATCCAGCACATAACAGCAGGGTGCAAGATGCTAGCAGGCAGGGCATACATGGAACGCCATAACCAAGTGGCCGGCATAGTGTACAGGAACATCTGTGCCGAGTATAACCTGGAAGTCCCGAGGTCAAAATGGGAGACGCCCCCAAGGGTGATGGAGAATGACCGAGCTAAGATCCTGTGGGACTTCCAGATACAGACGGACAAAATGGTGGTGGCTAACCAACCGGACATAGTGGTGGTAGACAAACAGGAGAAGACGGCCGTAGTGATCGATGTAGCAGTTCCGAATGACAGCAATATCAGGAAGAAGGAACACGAGAAGCTGGAGAAATACCAAGGGCTCAGAGAAGAGCTCGAGAGGATGTGGAGGGTGAAGGTAACGGTGGTCCCCGTGGTAATCGGAGCACTAGGTGCGGTGACTTCCAAGCTAGGCGAGTGGCTCCAGCAGATCCCGGGAACAACATCGGAGATCTCTGTCCAGAAAAGCGCAGTCCTGGGTACAGCTAAGATACTGCACAGGACCCTCAAGCTCCCAGGCCTCTGGTAGAGGACCCGAGCTTGAAGGATAAACCACCCGTAGGGGCGTGCTGGGTGTTTGTTTTTTTTTATTAGGGGTGCAACGATACACAAAATTCACGGTTTGGTTCAATACTTTGGTGTCACGGTTTGATATTTTTTTGATACAAAAAAAATGTTCATGCCTTTTTAATTTGTCATTTATTAAAATTATAAATATATATTTTAACTCAAAAGTACAGTTTTTAAATTTAATGTTGCTGAAACAACAAAATAATAGAATAAAATAAATCTATCTGATCGAGAAATCACTCATCTGTGGAAAAGAGAGTTTATTACAGAGAAATGTCTCTTTCCAAAATAAAAGCTATACTATACGCTTCTTCTGGGGTATATTCTCAGCAGCATATTAAACATATCAGGTCCCCATAAGGAGAATCATGTGCTAACGGCTGTCTAAATGACTCGGGTAAAGTCTGTAGCATGCGTGCTTGTTGTTTTTGTCTGCTTCCACTTGTCTTTGCACTAGGATGATGTCGGCGTAAATGTGTGTCATATTCGTTGTGTTCCCACTAGTGCTGTCAGCATTAATCTCGTTAAAATGACTTTAACGCCATAACGCCGCAAATCTCCGTTAACGAGTTACAGGGGATCGCCCCGTGCGTGGGGCTGGACGGCATCAACACGTTAACAAGCTAACTGCGCTAATGCATTAGTTCCCACCAATTGAGCATTGCGTGGCACATCCAACATACTGTTTTACTTTTGTCCATGACGCGCTTACCATCAGGATCATGCTTCACATGAAAATCAAGATAGTTCCAAAGGCCAGATCTGAATGAGGGTGGGGGAGGTTCAGTTTCGGGTAGTGTTGAGGCAGTTGCCATGTTGCAACGAGCTTAGCTTCTGTCTTGCTAGCTTGCGCTGCGCTCAGTGGATCTGCACTCGACAGTGCAGCCTAGGCGGGGTAGTCGAACGCAGATCCATTGAGCTCTCAACACAGACAGAATCGTCAGAAGAAAAGTTGATAAAATAAATAAAAACTTTTGTATTGTTCGATACATATGCGTACCGAACCGAAAGCACTGTATTGAACGGTTCAATATTGATACGAGTATTGTTGCACCCCTAATATATATATATATGTATAGATATATATATATATCTATACATATATATATATGATTCCCTCCACATCTTCAGCTCTTCTCTGAGCCCTTCGTATTTCTCCAGCTTCTCGTGTTCCTTCTGCCTGATGTTGCTGTCATTCGGGACCGCTACATCCATCACTACGGCCGTCTTCTTCTGTTTGTCCAACACCACTATGTCCGGTTGGTTAGCCACCACCATTTTGTCCATCTGTATCTGGAAGTCCCACAGGATCTTAGCTTGGTCATTCTCCACCACCCTTGGGGGCGTCTCCGATTTTGACCTCTTGGCTTCTAGGTTATACTCGGCACAGACGTTTCTGTACAAAACAAACAAAATTACTTGGTAGGCAGGTACTAATAGTAGTAAAGATACTCTGTGAAAGTACTGACTCAATTACAGTCTGAAGTATACGATAAGTGTAAAAGGAAAAGGCAGCTGCTAACTCAACCTTCACCTGCTGTTACACTAAGTTATTTAAATAATATCAATACAACTATGAATGCAAATTTGATCTCTGCTTAAATTCAAATTCTAATGAGTTTCTTCAGCTTGACCATCTGTGATGTAAAATACAAGCACAAAAAGGGATAATAATCTCCACACCTAAACAGAAAAGTGAATATAGCCGAGGATCATGGGAAAACCAATCACTCCCACTCATGGACGGGATTGTGAACTTCAGTTGATTTTCTTCATGTACATGTTGTGATCAGCTGGCATGCTCCTGCAGCTGACGTTACAAAGGCTATCGTGGCTAATTTCCAACTCCTAGATATCATAAAGCTTGTATACGGGACTCTGGAGATCATCATCCGTTTAAATTCAAATAGATCTCTGCTACTCTTAATGTGACTCTGATCATGGGTACCTTTTCTTCACCAGATCATCGTACTGTTTTACTGTCTACATCAGTGCAGTGAGCACAAGTAGCTTTAAATTTCCAGTCTATGAAATGTCACTGAGTCCTTATCTTTAAAAATGAATTCTTTTGTTTCTTTTCTTATGCTGTCTTTCTTCAGTCCTCTCCACTGTGAGTTGTCTCATCTTGGAGTGGCCATACTTTTAGCTAGTAGACACATTGTGTGACAAACTGCAGAAAAAGAGTTTGTGTGTCTGCCGTTACTCATTAAACTGTTTGAACGTTGCACTTAAACTACCTGCCACTTAAAAAAATTTGTATTACTCACTTTATATTTGGTCTTTTTCAGTAACACTTGCTAGATGCTGAAGTACGAGGACGGCCACTTCCGTACCACAAATGCCATTCTGGATCCCTCTGACCCACCTTTAACTCCTGTCTACAGTGCTATCATGAAGTATCAGTTATGTGTTTCATTTCATCTTGTGAATTAAGCACAAAAGACAGCTTGTAGTAGCTTGTAATCAGTTCTTTTGGCTACATTTGAGCAGGCTTTGCTTACATACAGATAAGCAGTCCATGTTAACAAGATGCAAAAGATTTGGAAGTAGTGCAAAGAAAAGACTTGGTCTGAACAGAGTCTGTGTGTGAGTGGCATGAGTGATGGGAGTCCGAATGGTCCGGGGGAAGAAGCTGTTTGGGAGCCTGGAGGCACCTGATCTACCTGAGGCACTGACCAGTGGGCAGCAGGTCACCTGTGATGTGCGGGCCTTCTTTAGCAGGGGGTTGGTGTTGTGGCTCCAGGTGAGCTCAGCAGAGATGTAGGTACGCAGAAACCTATAGGTGGACACAGAGTCCACTCGGTCTGTGCCTCCTTTAGTCCATTATGTGTCCTTTTATTTTAAGGACGTTCAAATTCAGGTTATTTTCTGAACACCAGCAGGACAAGTTCTCTACCTCCATCCTGTACACCATCTCACCTCCATCAGAGATGATCCCAGCCACAGTCGTGTCATCGGCATACTTTGTGATGATGTTGGTTGGGTGAGATGGTGTGTAGTCATAAGTTCAATTCAATTCAATTCAATTTTATTTATATAGCGCCAAATCACAACAAAAGTCGCCTCAAGGCGCTTTATATTGTACAGTAGATAGCACAATAATAAATACAGAGAAAAACCCAACAATCATATGACCCCCTATGAGCAAGCACTTTGGCGACAGTGGGAAGGAAAAACTCCCTTTTAACAGGAAGAAACCTCCGGCAGAACCAGGCTCAGGGAGGGGCGGCCATCTGCTGCGACCGGTTGGGGTGAAAGAAGGAAAACAGGATGAAAGACATGCTGTGGAAGAGAGACAGAGATTAATAACAGATATGATTCGATGCAGAGAGGTCTATTAGCACATAGTGAGTGAGAAAGGTGACTGGAAGGGAAAAACTCAATGCATCATGGGAATCCCCGGCAGCCTACGTCTATTGCAGCATAACTAAGGGAGGATTCAGGGTCACCTGGTCCAGCCCTAACTATATGCTTTAGCAAAAAGGAAAGTTTTAAGCCTAATCTTGAAAGTAGAGATAGTGTCTGTCTCCTGAATCCAAACTGGAAGCTGGTTCCACAGAAGAGGGGCCTGAAAACTGAAGGCTCTGCCTCCCATTCTACTTTTAAATACTCTAGGAACAACAAGTAGGCCTGCAGTGCAAGAGCGAAGTGCTCTAATAGGGTGATATGGTACTACAAGGTCATTAAGATAAGATGGGGCCTGATTATTTAAGACCTTGTATGTGAGGAGCAGGATTTTGAATTCAATTCTGGATTTAACAGGAAGCCAATGAAGGGAAGCCAAAACAGGAGAAATATGCTCTCTCTTTCTAGTCCCTGTCAGTACTCTTGCTGCAGCATTTTGGATTAGCTGAAGGCTTTTCAGCGAGTTTTTAGGACATCCTGATAATAGTGAATTACAGTAGTCCAGCCTGGAAGTAATAAATGCATGAACTAGTTTTTCAGCATCACTCTGAGACAGGATATTTCTAATTTTAGAGATGTTGCGCAAATGGAAGAAAGCAGTCTTACATATTTGTTTAATATGTGCGTTGAAGGACATGTCCTGGTCAAAAATGACTCCAAGGTTTCTCACAGTGTTACTGGAGGCCAAGGTAATGCCATCCAGAGTAAGAATCTGCTTAGATACCATATTTCTAAGATTTTCAGGGCCGAGTACAATAACCTCAGTTTTATCTGAATTAAGAAGCAGAAAGTTAGCGGCCATCCAGGTCTTTATGTCTTTAAGACATTCCTGCAGTTTAACTAATTGGTGTGTGTTACCTGGCTTCATGGATAGATAGAGCTGCGTGTCATCTGCATAGCAGTGAAAATTTATGCTATGTCTTCTAATGATGTTGCCTAGGGGAAGCATGTATAATGTAAATAGAATTGGTCCTAGCACTGAACCCTGTGGAACACCATAATTGACCTTAGTGTCTGAAGAGGACTCTCCATTTACATGTACAAATTGGAGTCTATTAGATAGATATGATACAAACCACTGCAGTGCAGTACCTGTAATACCTACAGCATGTTCTAATCGCTCTAATAGGATATTATGGTCAACAGTATCGAATGCAGCACTGAGGTCTAGCAGGACAAGCACAGAGATGAGTCCACTGTCAGAGGCCATAAGAAGATCATTTGTAACCTTCACTAAAGCTGTTTCTGTGCTGTGCTGAGCTCTGAAACCTGACTGAAACGCTTCAAATAAGCCATTCCTCTGCAGATGATCAGTTAGCTGTTTGACAACTACTCTTTCAAGGATTTTTGATATGAAAGGAAGGTTGGAGATTGGCCTATAATTAGCTAAGACAGCTGGGTCTAGAGATGACTTTTTGAGTAAAGGTTTAACTACAGCCACCTTGAAGGCCTGTGGTACATAGCCGATTATTAGAGATAGGTTGATCATATTTAAGATTGAAGCATTAATTAATGGCAGGACTTCTTTGAGCAGTTTTGTAGGAATGGGGTCTAAAAGACACGTTGATGGTTTGGAGGAATTAATTATTGAAGTTAACTCAGAAAGATCAATTGGAGAAAAAGAGTCTAACTTAACATTGATGGTACTAAGAGTAGCTGTAGATGATATTACATCTGTGGGATGATTATTGGTAATTTTTTCTCTAATGATAAAAATTTTATTTGTGAAGAAGTTCATGAAGTCATTACTAGTTAACGTTAAAGGGATGGTTGGCTCAGTAGAGCTCTGACTGTTTGTCAGCCTGGCTACAGTGCTGAAGAGAAACCTGGGGTTGTTCTTATTTTCTTCAATCAGTGACGAATAGTAAGATGTTCTGGCTTTGCGGAGGGCTTTCTTATAAAGCAGCAAACTATTTCTCCAGGCTAAATGATGATCCTCTAAATTTGTGACACGCCATTTCCTCTCCAGCTTACGAGTTATCTGCTTTAGGCTACGTGTTTGAGAATTATACCACGGAGTCAGGGACTTTGGATTTGAGGCCTTAGTTTTCACAGGAGCTACAGTATCCAGAGTCGTACGTAGTGAGGAGGTAAAATTATTAACAAGATAATCGACCTCTGTTGGAGTAGCGTTCAGATAGCTGCTCTGCTCTATGTTGGTACAGGGCATTGAAGATGATAACAGTGGGTGGATTATATTCTTAAACTTAGTTACAGCACTTTCAGAAAGACATCTACTTTGATAAAGTCTACTCTCCACTGCTGTGTAATCAATTATTGTAAATGTAAATGTTATCAGGAAATGATCAGACAGCAGAGGGTTTTCAGGAAACACTGTTAAATGTTCAGTTTCTATGCCATATGTTAAAACAAGATCTAGAGTGTGATTAAAGTGGTGGGTGGGTTCTTTTACATTTTGAGAGAAGCCAATTGAGTCTAATAACAGATTAAATGCCATGTTGAGGCTGTCATTTTTAGCATCTACATGGATGTTAAAATCACCCACAATAATTATTTTATCTGAGCTGAGCACTAAATCAGATAAAAAGTCTGAGAAATCAGAGAGAAACTCTGTGTAAGGCCCAGGTGGACGATAGATGATAACAAGTAAGACTGGTTTCTGAGTTTTACAGCTGGGGTGGACAAGGTTAAGCATCAGGCTTTCAAATGAATTAAAAGTCTGTCTTGGTCTTTCGTTAATTAATAGGCTGGTGTGAAAAATTGCTGCCACACCGCCCCCTCGGCCTGTGCTTCGAGATTTCTGGTAGTTAGAATGACTCGGGGGTGTTGATTCATTTAAACTAACATACTCATCCGGCTGCAACCAGGTTTCTGTAAGGCAGAGTAAATCGATTTGTTGATCAATTATTAAGTCATGTACTAACAGAGACTTGGAGGAGAGAGACCTAATATTTAATAATCCACATTTCACTGTTTTACTCTTTGGTTCAGATGTGGAAACTGTATTGTTCTTTCTTTGTGATTTTTTATGTTTAAGTTGTTTATTGCTGGTTTTTGGTTTGTTTTTTGTCTTTTTGGGAGCTGACACAGTCTCAATGGAGATGGGTTTTTGGGGGGGTAGCAGGAGGAGAGAAGCTGCAGAGAGGCGCGTAAGACTGCAACTCTGCTTCCTGGTCCCAACTCTGGATAGTCATATTTTGGGGGGTTTAATAAATTTGTCCATATTTCTAGAAATGAGAGCTGCTCCATCCAAAGTGGGATGGATGCCGTCTCTCCTAACAAGACCAGGTTTCCTCCAGAAGGTTTGCCAATTATCTATGAAGCCCACATCGTTTCTGGGACACCACTCAGACAGCCAGCAATTTAAGGAGAACATGCGGCTAAACATGTCACTCCTGGTCTGATTGGGGAGGGGACCAGAGAAAACTACAGAGTCCGACATTGTTTTGGCAAAGTTACACACCGATTCAATATTGATTTTAGTGACCTCCGATTGGCGTAACCGGGTGTCATTACTGCCGACGTGAATTATGATCTTACTGTATTTACGTTTACCCTTAGCCAGCAGTTTTAAATTTCCTTCAATGTCGCCTGCTCTGGCCCCTGGAAGACAATTGACTATGGTTGCCGGTGTCTCTAGCTTCACATGTCTGAGAACAGAATCACCAATTACCAGAGTTTGACCCCCGGCGGGTGTGTCGCCGAGTGGGGAAAAACGGTTAGACACATGAACAGGTTGGTGGTGTACCTGGGGCTTCTGTTTAAGACTATGCTTCCTCCTCACCGTCACCCAGCCGCCCTCTTTCCCCAGCTGCTTGGGGTCTGCCGGGGAACAGCTAGCGGGGCCTACGCTATCTTCGGCTGCACCAGCTACAGGGCCTGGCTAGCTACGGGTGAATGAAGGGTGCGAAGCCGAGTCTCCAATTCAGTAATCCTGGCCTCCAGAGCTGCAAATATGCTACATTTATTACAGGTATCATTACTGCTAAAGGAGGCCGAGGAGTAACTAAACATCTGACACAATGAGCAGGAAAGTGCAGGAGGGACAGGTGAAGTAGCCATGGTGCTAACGAGTCGGCTACGAGCTAAGCTAAGCTAGCGAAACAGTAAAGAGACAGTGAGTGAATACTTTGGCTATAAATTAGGTAGTGAGTACACAGAAAGGGTGATTCAGATGAAGCACGTTAAGATTATACTATGAAAAAGGGATGTATCAAAAGATTTAAATTAAATTGCTAAGCAGAAAAGCTACTCAGAAACACCACTGTGTTTGAGCAGGAACAGGAAGTGATACTCTACCACAAAGCGAGCGAACACCAAGTGACAGCGCCAAGTGTACCATAGGGGGCTGTGAACGCAGCCCTATGGGGATCCAGTACAGAGTGACAGTGGGGCGGGGCAAGTCAGACTGGTTGCGGCCAGTTGGTGATCTACAATTCAAATGTATTACTCTTCAGTTCCTAAATTCATACTGTAACTTAAACCTGATACCAAATGTGCTGCATTACAGCTACACATAAAATCAGGTGCGTGTGGTGCAAAGCTATGAACAGTGATAAAAGTCGAGCATTTTCCTGGATATAAAAAGTCTGTCGTGTGTACTGTAAATGTGAAGGCTTGCCAGCAAACATTATGCCAGATGGCTTTCTCCTGAAGCGCAGCTTACCCATATGTCAATCCCCAGTAATGACTCCCATCAGGGTGGCAGAAGAGAGGAAGGTTAAACACTCAGCCATAGGCTTCAACTGCAAGAGGAAAATTCAGATCTGACCGACACATCAGTAACATTGATGTGAATAATCATTGTTATACTTTTATGCGTCATTAATATAATTGTGCTAAAACATTGGAACAATGAGCATTTCCCAATGTCTTTTTTGATATGACATTAGGATGACAGGAAAAACAAGCTGATCTGTGGACTGTCAGATGATAAATGGCATTTCTTTCTTTTCAATGACAAATTATGAGAAATGGCGCCGTCTTTTCTCTGAATGAGCAGGTCAGGTCAAATGTTTGACTGCCTAATTTGTCATTTCCATCAGAGGATGAGAACGGACGTTTGTCCTTTGTCTTATCCCAATCTACTGGCTTCAACATTCTTCATATGTTTGCCAGGTGGAGGATTAAAGGAGCTGCATTCAGTAGCTCAGCAGAAAGCGATTTCTATAAGTGAAGCTTCACTCAAAGCTCCAAGGACGACTCTTTTTGTTGTGAGAGAAAATCTTGGCACCTCTAACTAAAGGTTAACAACTCAAATTCAGTATTTCATGGTCTCCATGGATACAAGTTAAAAGTGTTTTATTAAAGTTATAAAGTAACTTCAGTGTGGGCACATATGCTTTTAAAGTGTTTTTTTCATTCATTGTTGCATTGAGTTGAAAAGAATTCAAATACCTCACATTTGAAGGTTTTTGCATTTTAATTCCTTCAATAAAATAGTCCAATACCTGATTTGGAAAAAAAAATCACAGAATTCAAAAGAAACTGAACACAAAGTTTTTCAGCATATTTAAATTTGGACATCTTTGAAGAAATATCTACTTTAACCATCAAGAAAGAAGAAAGTAAACAAACAGATGCATTTATGTGTACTGCAAAACAATCTTAAGAGTTTGCAGTACTTACGCTGGAGTCATATAGCCTGAGATTAAGTCTTGTTATTTCACACAAACCTGGTCAATTTGTAACCAACATGAACCGATGAGATCAGTTCTTGGGCAGCATTGAGACACAGTAAACGTGGGTAGATTTTGTGTTGGGTGAGAAAATGTCCCAAGGACACTGACCACATTGGAGGATCATTGTAATAAAAAACGGTTAATGGACATCCTGCCTCTGTCCACTGCTGCCACCCAACACTTTGTTGGGTTGTTGAGGTTGAACGGAGACGGCCAAAGAAAAATTGTGTTGAGTCACGCTTGTATTGTCCTGTTTTTTTCTCTTAAATTAAAAGTTTATAGTCATTCATAAATAATGATATGATCATTGTTTGGTGAAATGATAGCCCTCATTATTGATGACCACTTTCCAAACTAAATTACTGTATACCAGCACAGACAGATCATATTTCAAAACCAAGAAAATAAGAAACACCAGATCACACTCACAGATATTTCCCAAGACTCTTCATTTGACTCAAAACAATGTGGTGTTCAAATTTGTTGCAAATGTAGTGACTAAAACTTACATAATCAGTTTTGATTCATTGTTCCTTCACACAGTCAGAAACACCACTGGTAGCAGTGGCCACGCTGGCAGGCTGTATTGTTGTCTACAGTTAGTCATAGCACCTGTTCACAATTCCTTAATTGTTTAGCACGTTCTTCAGCTGCAAACTCTATTTGCTCAGTTCACAGTTCACTGAAAACATTTCAATGCATTCATGCACACAACGCTGTGTCCAGTCAGTCAGCCAGCACAGAGCTTCCACAATGCCTCCAACCTGTAGCCTGTCAGCCTGTTGCACGCTTTATTCTAGTGTTATGATGTGTGTCATCACATGTGACTAGTAGCATGTATCTATTAAGACATTCAGTCAGAGTGCGTGGCAAACATTGTGCATGGACAGTGCACCCTGCAACACTGTGCAAAGTGCAAAAAAGGCAAGAGCTACATCTCAGTCTTTAAAGGCCTCAGCTGGCATGTTAAATCTTAAAATTCATGACAACACAATTAGAAAAAGACAAATAGAAAAGACTAAAAAGGCCTTTCAAATTTCTTGGAAAGGTTGCCAGGAGAAAGTCACACGGGCTTCGGGACCTAGGCACAATCACTGAGTTGGCCCATGAGGCCCTCATCTGACTGCCAAACCTTGACTGAAATTAGGTCAGGAAACAGGACAAGGATCCCAAGCTAACCAACAAATCTACAATAGATTTGCTGAAAAAACATCCATACGAAAAACAATCATGGTCAGCATCCAGAGCACAGGACAGCCTTGCACAAACAAATGCCTACAAACTGCAAAAGAAACGTACAGAAAAGTTGGTCAGATTTCATCAAGAATTATGTGTGAGACTGATAAAGCAATACAGAAAATTATCACTTTAACTCTAACAGTGTGGTTGTACTAGTTACAGTATCATGGTACTTTTGATTTACCTTCTGTACGCTGCTTTTCAGTCCAATAATACCCAAACATCTTCAACCAGAAAAGAGAACAGAATGCTGAAGATGCCAGTGTAAGAGGATTTTCAGTGCAGTCATTTAGTTTTTTGGTTAAACAGCTGAGTCACTCATTAGTAGTTTGGTTGAATCTGCTGTGAAAACTACAAACCGTGATGACATCAGCACCTCAGTGGTCAGCAGCTGCTTGTATTTCCATCATTATCTCTTTCCATTGTCTTCTAGAGCCTTTACAGCATAGTGCTTATTGCACACAGAAAAGTTGCTCTTCTGGTTTTGAGATGCCACCATTTTAGCACTGAAATTCACCTCTGTGCCTGTTGCCAAGCAACTCCTGACACTTTGGAAATGTGGAGTAAATGCAGGAGCTGGACTGTGTACCTTAGGTTTTAATGCCGTCAGCCCACACACACATGCACGGCTTTAACATTTCTATTTCCAGTTAAGTTGTGTTTTTCAAAAATCTGAGGAGACAAAAATAAGAAAGCGGTGAATGAGTAGACTTTTATTCTACTTGTTTTTAATGCCTTCTTCAGTGTAATTTGTTCCAATCCTACAACCATCAGATTGTGTTCTGTTAGCTGGGTCTCTTTCTAATGCAATCCTAGGCAAAAAGACTTCTCCGCTCTACTGAAGCTCAATGATAATAGAGCACAGGCTGACACCATGTACAGGAAAGGGCAGAGATGGCCCTTATTTCTGTTCTGAGTTCTAATCCACGATACAAACCTCCAGAGTCATCTGTCTCTTGTTTTCCTTTTTCCAAAGATTTTTTTTTATCAATAAATAGCCACAAACTGAAAGCATGTTCAGTGTTTCATAAACTTGGCAGTGAATAAACGACGGTTTAGTGGCATGTGGCTGATGTCTGATCAGTTATTGAAAATTACAAATTAGAAAGAAAAGCTGAAACTGTTAGGTTAGCTTAATGTTCCTGTTAGCAATTGTTACACACAAGTTACAGTACTGTGTAAAAGTCTTGAGCCTTTTCTTCGTATTTTGTCTCCAAGGTACCGGCACTGTCACTTTTTCAAAAGTGGTTTTGAAGAGGAATTCTCTGGGTTTATTGAAGGTCTTTAACCCAATGCAAGGGCTGTGTTTACCACAGATAATGCAGTTTGAAAGAGATAAAATAGTATATTTGCACTAATAATGTGATTTCCACAGACCTATTAGGCTAAGCCATGGCATATCTTGGCATGTGTGCCAAGTTTGAGGAAACTGGACAAGTGGAGGACAAAAAGGAAGACGTGCTAGGCTTAAAAAACTATCCAAAAAAAGAAAACAAAACTAACAAAGACAAAGGATGTTAGAGATGTTGATCTTGTTGATCTTTCTACTTTTCACAAAAACCTCGACAGAATTAGTTTCAGTGGTATGGTAGCTGTCCAGAAGACTTTCACAAAGGGCTTTTTATAACATGCCTCATTCACCATTAGGGATGGGTATCGTTTAGGTTTTATCTGATACCGGTGCCAAACCGGTACTTTTGAAACGGTGCCGGTGCTTAAATGGTGCTCAAACCGGTGCTTAAAGAATGGAGAACACAAAATTGGTCCAAAAACCTCTCATGTTCAGCTGTTTTTTTGTAAAAAGATAACAATGTTAGCCTTTTCTGCAGCTATAGGGCATATATGGTCTCACTCTTGGCTGGAAGCAGTGCTTAAACAATGGAAAAAACACAAACTTTGTCCAAAAACCTCTCATGTTTAACTGTTTTCCACTTTTTCTTTGGTCATTTTAGCCTTTTTGGCCAGGGTGAAGGGAGCATCTGCCATCAAACAAGAAGACAGCCGCATGTAACTAAGATGGTGTTTGCTAGTTCAC
This sequence comes from Oreochromis niloticus, assembly GCF_001858045.2. Lineage (NCBI taxonomy): Eukaryota > Metazoa > Chordata > Actinopteri > Cichliformes > Cichlidae > Oreochromis > Oreochromis niloticus. Next base: position 38,637,282 of record NC_031981.2, on the reverse strand, counting down.
CTTACATGCATTAATGTAATAATGTGGTTAGCGTACTCAACGTTAATTACACACGAACAACATGAAGCTACTCACGCAGAGAACAACGGCTACTGCTGCCATCATCATCCTCATCATTTCTGCTACGCTGACAGGGCTAGGGGCCAGGACTCTACTCTTTGGGTTTTTGGGGGATGTTGCTAACTCCAGGTCCGATAACAGGCACCACACCCGCAGTAGATGTGCACGGTGTGAGGTCTCGCAGCAAGCTATCAAACACGGTTCATTTCTCGGCTTTAAAAAAAAAAACGCTATGCGTCGCCAGGTGTTTCATCAGATTTGAGGTGTTACCTCCTTTGACAGTATAACAGTATCAGCTTAAAGCACTTGTTGCAGGCTGCTGAGTTTGCATCTTTTGCTGTGAAGTACAGCCAGACTTTTGATCGCTTCGCCTTGGGCATTTTTAATCTGTAGCTCTGCTCTAAAAGAACGTATGTACCTGGGCCCGCCTACTATCCTCGGAAACGTAAAATGATTGGCTAGAATTGGCTCAGGAAAAAAAAAAGCACGAAATAAAGCACCGAAATGTGCGCTGCTTTTCGGTCTGGTTACTACCGTTTATGTCAGAACCGGTGCCATCATGGCACTGGACACCGGTACCCATCCCTATTCACCATACTGTACAACATTCACTCAGGGTTCAGTATCTTGCTCAAAGATATTTTGGCAGCAGACTGGAGCTGCCAGGAGCTCAAACTACCAGTCTGCTGATTAGTCCATGACATGTTCTTCCTCCTAAGCCAAGCCACTTCATAAGAATGCACTGAAAATCCATGGTAGTAAGGCTTATGGAGTGATTAATCGGGTTCAGTGGTAAGACATGCTTTACAAAAGGATTATAACACAGGGATACTATCCAAGACAGAGACTGTGTTGACTGAAGTTGTCTAAAATATGTAGACAATGTTACTGACACTAGAAGTGCATTTTACACCACACACTTATCAGACCTGAAGGCTTAGCGATCATACAATGCAACAAATGTGGAAAAACATGCTATTTCAGAACAGCTCTTTTTGTGCATAAAACGAATTGAGTCTACACTTGTAAAAAAAGACTAGCATGATAACAAACACAGGTAGTAGCATGGTTAAAGGTGATTGTCTCGTAAATATCTTTTTGTGCTGGAAGTGTCAGGGTCCTGAGTCTGAGCGACCCAGGGACCCTGAGCAGTTATGGACTAATATTATATTGTATGTATTTTGTATTGCTGTCCCTGTTCTCCCTGCTTGTAGACTTATGTGCATGTAGGTGTGTGTGTGTGTGTGGGTGTGGCCCTGGCAGGTGATTGGCCACACCTGAAGACCTTGACACACCTGCAGCTGATCAAGGCTCGTCGGGGGAGCTACATAGGAGAGTCTTGGAGCTCCCACCGACGCGGGATCATTGAGTTAGACTCCATGTCAGTGTTTAAAGAGCTGTTTAGTGTATGCCTGCTGGAGTTGGTGCCATAACGGCTGCATCTGTTGTTTTTCCTCAGGAGGAGAGCGGAACACAGGACTGCAGGACGCACGGGGTGTGCGTAGGCACAGGGGCAGAGAGCACAGGATATCAGCACTTAGGGGAAGACACGTCACGGGAGTCAAGGGAGCACTCTGGAGAATTATTGTGTGGTGTACATTTACCTCACTGTAAATAAATGCACTGCTCATTCCACTAAGACCAGCGTTTGGGTCCTATCTCCAACATTCCCCACGGTCTGCCTGCCAGACCGTGACAGGAAGTGAGAAATAAAAAAGTCCTCACCAGTGTCTCCGTCTTCTCGTCCCTTCTGTGTGTGCAGCAGTGAGCATCTGGAGCTGCAATGGTCTGTCTGGGCCACAAAACAATTAACAGAGTAGTAGAGGGCAGATATTATTACATTAATTGTCTGCAACAATAAATTGTCTTACAGCCCGCACCTTAACCCTGCATCTGTACAAATACATAGCTGGATTACAAAAAAATAAAAACAGTAGAGCGGTAGAGTAACCCTATAAATGTATCAAATACATTTGAGAACTAGACCAATCACTGCGTCTGGCCTAATCATTAATTTTACCTTATTTTCAAACCCTAGTCTTGTCTTTTAACAATGACCAGACAACTGCCTTTGAAAATGAAAACCAATTTAATTTTATTTATAGAACACAAAATCACAACAATAGTCACCTCAAAGTGATTTATATTATAAGGTAAAGGGCATGTAGTGATACAGAGGAAACCCCAACAATCAAAGGGCTCCAAAGGAACTTAGGCACTTGGCAACAGTGGGAAGGAAAAACTCCAGTTTAGCTTGAATAAATCTCCAGCAGAACCAGGCTCAGGGAGTGGTGGGTGTCTGCCTCGACCAGTTGGGGTTGGGGGAGGGAGACAGGACAAAAGACAAACTGTGGAAAAGTTTGGGGTGATATGATCATATGAGGACCTTCAGATTATTCAAGAACTTTTATGTGAAGAAAGGATTTTAAATTTGATTCTGAATTTAACAGGGAGCCAATAAAAGTAATCGTGTGACATTAATCTCACTCCAGTTTTTCAGAACAACTGAAATATTTTCTATTTCTATTTTTCTATTTCATTACAGCCTGGTAATGAATCACAATAGTCCACACTAGAAATCATAAATACATGAGTACAATAACCTCAGTTTTATCCAAATTTTAACACTGGGTAAGGGAAGCATGTATAATGTAAACAGAATTGGTCCTAGCACTGAACCCTGTGGAACTCCATAATTAACCTCAGTGTATGAAGAGGACTCTCCATTTACATGAACAAATTGGAGTCTCTTAGATAGATATGATACAAACCACTGCAGCACAGTACCTGTAATACCTACAGCGTGCTCTAATCTCCGCGACAGAATATTGTGGACAACGGTATCGAACACTGCACTGAGATCCCTACCTTGTTGAAAAACCCAGTGTCTATATGAAGGAAAAACTTAACGCATACAAATCTATAGATGCCTAAAACTTTCCCTGTGTGGTAACCCTACAAACGTCACTGCTGTTTAGTTTTCTGTCTTCATTTATGTTGGAAGTGATAGCAGAGCTGTACGTTTGAATTTTTCAGAAATCTCTCAGTCAGAACATGCTATATCATGTTTAGGTGGAAACTAGTGAGCTAACTTCCGCTAACTTCCTGCTAACTTCTAACTCCGTTAAATGTAATAAATTCTGTTTTCATGGATGCCTGGATGTTAAACTTAATTGTTAAACCTGGTAAAGCAGCAACGCTGATCATCATCCCTGTTGGACAACATCTCCCACCCCATGCATGAGACTGTGACAGCATAACACCCTCCCAGAAGTCTCATTATGATAATAACCCCCCTGTCTGTTGGAGAAACTGTGGAAATCAAAGTGCAAACCACTACCATATTTTTTGGGATTGCTCTGTTCTGAGGGACTATTGGAGAGAAATACACAACGCTCTACAGTACATTTTCCAATGTGAAATACCCCTTGAGAGTAAGACTATGTTTTTTGGACACGTACCTCAGGAATGGCCGAAAAGCGATAAACATTTAGTAAATATTTTGCTGGTGGCCTGTAAAAAGGGTATTACCAGAAAATGGCTATCATCGGAGAGCCCAACTATAAATCTATGGATGGACATCACAATGGACATTTATAAAATGGAAAAGATAACAGCTTTTGTTAATCATAAATTGGATAAATTTACATTATATTGGGAAAAATGGGTCAAATATGTCACGCCTCATAGGCCAGATTTTACTTTCACAAACCAGTAGTTATGAAGTATGAGAGTATGTAAGAGTAAGATCACTCCCTATCAGTACATATTTATTTTTATTTTTTTTCCTCTTCTTTTTTTTTTTTTTTATTTTTATTTTTTTTTCTCTCTGTCTGTTTCTTTCAATTATTGTTATGGTTGTAAGTTTTTTTTTTGTTTGTTTGTTTGCTTGTTTGTTTTTTTTTCTTTTTCTTTTTTCTTCTTATAAACAGGATATGAACTAAAATATTATTTCGGCAATAAGGGCAGACAACAGATGCAAGAAGTATCCCCATGTGATGTATATGTTATGAAGGTCTGTTTCTAAATGTCTATTGAAAAATAAAAAATTATAAAAAAAAAAGAGACTGTGACAGCACTGAGCAGCTCCTTCAGTGGGAGACTGCGGCACCCACGGTGTGGGACGGAGAGATTTCGCAGGTCTTTCCTCCCCACTGCTGTCAGACTCCACAACAAAGCATTTAACTGATCAATCACACACATCCACAAATGTGCAATAACACAATGTGCAATAATCTTTCTGGCAACCGTTGTATTTTTCACTCTGTTGTATATAACATTTGTATTCTATTTTTATCCTATTGTATATTTTACTCTATTTATTCTACTGTATATATTATTCTATTTTTATTCTATTCTGTACAGTTGTGTACTGTATTTATTCTTTTTTATTTTATTCTAATTGTCCTTCATAACTTTTGCACTGTCCACTTCCTGCTGTGACAAAACAAATTTCCCACGTGTGGGACTAATAAAGGTTATCTTATCTTATCTTATCTTATCTTATTTTATTAAAGATGAAAGAATTTAGACAGTTTTTAACTCTAAGTGATGCTGCAGTGTTCGTTTGACTTTGGGACCTGAAGCGACTAATGAGATCAGATTTAAAGGCCGGATTAAGCTCTTTTTTAAAAACTCTGTTACACATACTGCAGCCACTGTGACGTACCTTTGCCTGAGCAACAGAAATGAAGGCTACAGCTGCTCTATGTTCAACCACCTGATGAAAGAAAACATTCTGTACTTATCCGAGTTTGGTGAACTTTTTGACAAAGGTTTCTTCTTTATGAATGAGCGATACATTTTTTTTAATTAAACATTTGAACATAATACAACACAAACTGTGGTAGAGGACACAAAGTCAGAGAGATACATGTTTTGAAATGATAAGAAGCATGTAGAATGGCTGCAAAAACATGACCTACAAGCAGAGTGTAGCAGACATCAATTTTGGGTCCTTCGCTCTAGTTAGTGGTCAGCACAGAGCATGCTGCTTCCTATGTGAAAGGGTCTTAATGAGACAGAGAGGAAGCAAAACTGAATACACTGAACACAGGGCAAGGGACTATCAATAAATAAACAAAAAGGAAACATGAAACACTAAGACATGGACTGAGTTTAAATTTTGCCTCCACGAGTCTGCACATTGGGTCCTTTTTCCTGGTCAAAGGAGTTTGCAAAGAAAAGCGTCTGGACTTCTTTAAGTTGCTTGAAGACGTTTCACCTCTCATCCAAGAAGCTTCTTCAGTTCTAAGGTCAAATGGCCGAGAGTCCCAGATTTAAACCCAGTGGGAGTATCCCCCCAAAGAGGGACAAAGGACCCCCTGGTGATCCTCTAATCACATGAACCATGTTAGAACTGAAGAAGCTTCTTGGATGAGAGGTGAAACGTCTTCAAGCAACTTAAAGAAGTCCAGACACTTTTCTTTGCAAACTCCTTTGACTACGATGACCTGGATGACTGAGAACCTTCACAGACATATTTTTCCTGCCTGCACTCACAGACAGTCAAAGTCCACTGATTTATTGCAGGCATAAGTCAAGAAACAGAATAAAAACTAGGAGGGCTGGAAACAAAAACACACAGGCCAGAATGAGGGTACGACGCAACGCTGAAATGAAGAAAACACAGACAACAAATACCAGAGGAAATACTGACATAAGACACAGACTTTCAAAATTAAACAGGAAATCCATAGACCAAAACTCTAAGGCACTGAACTAAACTTATATTAAACACTAGAAATAACAAATTACAAAAACAATACACAAAACACTGGGTCACTGACCCAGGACTGTGACATTGACTGAACATGGGGAACAGAGGGAGAGAGAGACACAACTGGGAAACAGATGAACACAGCAAAGGCAAGGAAACAGAAGACTTGATGAACACAACATCTTGATGCATGCTCAATCATCCAGATAAGTAAATCCCAAAAAGTTGATTCTGTTCATCTGAACGTTTCAGTGGGAGAAACGTTACATCACCATCATCCAGGTGATTTCTTCAGTCTCAGCTGACAGCAGGTTTCCAACCTTATAAACAGCACATTTGCACAATGACTGAAACTAGCACCACTGAAGGAACAAGTGAGGTCAGTTCCCTGATCATTAATAATGCAAATTGTCATGACCATTGATCAACAACCACTGATCAATGGCCATGAGTCCCATTCACAGAGAGTTGGGGAATGGCTGCAATCACAGCATTGTAAGATGGTGACAGATGTACCCTTAGGCCCCCTCCTTGATTCAGAGATGGTCTTTCCCTTTTCACGTAAATGGCCTCCTTGACTCCACGCTCAAACCAGTGTTCCTCCCTGTCTAGGATGTGTACATCCTCATCGTTGAAACAGTGTCCACTGGCCTGTAGGTGTAAATAACAAACATAACATATTCTACACTCTTTTTATACTGCAGACACTTTACTCACTTTTACTCACTTACAGTTATTTATTCACCTTTCAGTCACTTTAATTTTAAAACTGTAATTTTAAAACTGTGTATGTATTGTATATTCTGTGTATTTATTATCTCACTCTTATTGCCTGTTTATGCCCTGTCCTTATCTTCATTGTCATGCTGCTCCGTTGTATCTTAATTGCCCCTAGGGGATGAATAAAGTCTTTCTGATTGTTATTCTGATTCTGATAGACTGCAGAGTCCTGGCCTGATGAGGTTGCTCTTCTTTGTTGTGCCATCTGCTTCACCAGAGTTTGTTTGGTTTCCCCGATGTATAAATCCTGGCAATCCTCCTGGCACTTAACAGCGTACACTATGTTACTCTGTTTGTGTCGGGACCCGATCCTTGGGGTGGACCAATTTTTGGCGCAGCGTGTTTTGGGGTTTAAAAGCCACAGACACCCGGCGTTTAGAAAAAATGCGTCTCAGCTGTTCCAATACTCCTGATACATACGGGATCACTACAGGCAGCAGTTGTCCTTGTCTCCTGGATCAGCTGGAGCTTTCTTTAGGTGTCTTCCCAGCTTTGATAAATGTCCAGCTGGGATAACCACATTTACTCAGGGCCTTCTTGATGTGATGTTTTTCTGCTTCCCTAGCTGCTGTCTGTGGGGATGGTGTTCGCTCTGTGTTGTAGCGTCCTGATGACACCAATATTAAATGCTTGCTCTAAATCCAGAATTAAATTCAAAATCCTGCTCCTCACATACAAGGTCTTAAATAATCAGGCCCCATCTTATCTTAATGACCTTGTAGTACCATATCACCCTATTAGAGCACTTCGCTCTCACACTGCAGGCCTACTTGCTGTTCCTAGAGTATTTAAAAGTAGAATGGGAGGCAGAGCCTTCAGTTTTCAGGCCCCTCTTCTGTGGAACCAGCTTCCAGTTTGGATTCAGGAGACAGACACTATCTCTACTTTTAAGATTAGGCTTAAAACTTTCCTTTTTGCTAAAGCATATAGTTAGGGCTGGACCAGGTGACCCTGAATCCTCCCTTAGTTATGCTGCAGTAGGTGTAGACTGCTGGGGGATTCCCATGATGCACTGGGTGTTTCTTCTTCACTCACTATGTGTTAACAGACCTCTCTGCACTGAATCATATCTGTTATTAATCTCTGTCTCTCTTCCACAGCATGTCTTTATCCTGTCTTCCTTCTCTCACCCCAACCAATCACAGCAGATGGCCCCGCCCCTCCCTGAGCCTGGTTCTGCCGGAGGTTTCTTCCTGTTAAAAGGGAGTTTTTCCTTCCCACTGTCGCCAAAGTGCTTGCTCACAGGGGGTCATATGATTGTTGGTATTTTCTCTGTATGTATTATTGTAGGGTCTACCTTACAGTATAAAGCACCTTGAGGCGACTGTTGTTGTGATTTGGTGCTGTGTAAATAAAACTGAATTGAATTGAACTGAATTGAATTAATGCAGGCTGATCACCACAGGTTAGGGTCTTGTTGCAGCTATGCAGCTGCACTGTGTTTTACAGTTCAGTTGTATGTGAAGTTGGGAAGAGCAGACATAGCAAGCACATAGTGGTCGGCAGATCGATCCAAATATTGATTGTATCGATACAAAGTCGGCATCGGTATCGGATCGATACTACCCTGGTGAGATCGACAGCCAGGTCGCTGGACTCGCTGCTCCTGTGTCAACGCAGAGCAGGCACATTTTGCCCCCCCTTGTGTTTCGATGTTGCGCTGTCACATAACGTCACTTCGACGCTTTGGGGGTTGTTAAGTTGTTTACATATTAATTATACTTTCACCAGTTGTTGTTTTTGTTGTTGAGAATTTTATTGTAATTTTTGTGTTATAGTTTCTCAACAGTACTTGTTTGTTTTAATTTGTTTACTGGTTTGCGTGCACCACACAATTGCTGTAATAGTACATTCAACAGCTGCAGCTCTCCTGCTGCCAGCCATACACACCACCACCAACACCAACACAGAACAGAGCACAGGATTTAAGCCAGCAAGGCGTGATTGTAGATGCCACTGCAGGTGAGTCCATCTCACCTGCCCAAATTTACCCAAATTTTTATTTTTCAAAGAAGTTAAACATTCACCAGCAAAAATACAGTACTATTGAAAAAGAAGCTCTTTCCCTGTTGTTTGCACTACAACATTTTGAAGTATATGTCAGCTCTGGGGTCCGTTCTTCGTACCTCGCTAAGTAAGTTAGCTGGATTTGATTGTTGACGATTTCGCGTGATCTTGGATCATTCGGTTCTCCGAAGCTCATCCGGGACTTGCTGTCATAGCAACAGATCCGTAAGCGTAAACCTGCTCGGGAGCAGGCTCACTTTATGTATACAGGATTAGATCGCAGCCACTCAGGTATGTCCGCTTCATTTATACGAAAGCAACAGCGATATTTCTCCACTGTTTTTCCTTAAATAAATATTATCAATGTAACTAAAGATAATGCAGTATTTGATTCTTTTATTGATTTCATACAGATACATACAGGTCATTTCCTAAAAAAGTGAAATGTACTATTAATCATTCTATTTCATGTATTTGATTATTTCAGATGTAATTTATATTTTAGAGTAGTAATAGTAAATTACTTCGTGTAATCAAGATGAGAGACCACGGCTATAAAAGCGAAGGTGGATTTGGGAAGTCTGTCGCAGCCATGTCCTGTCCGTTTGTACGCGAGCAACCCATTGCGGAAGGTGCAAGATTGATAAGGAGAGTTTTTCAGAATTCAGCGGATATTGCGGGATAGACAGGATCCTTTAGCTCAGCGCGACGGTGTGCTCATAGAGAGATATCGATTTTCCCGTGAGGGTATTATTTACTTTACTTTACTTAACACTCTCTCTCTCTCTCACACACTCTCTCTCTCCATATATATATATATGTGTATATATATATATATATGTATATATATATATATATATATGTGTATATATATATATATATATATCCCAACTTACTGTGCATGCTTCAGTCACCCCTTGCATGGGAACAGGTAAAAGTGATGGAGTGTTATGTAAAACTACACACAAAAAACCCCACAATGTCAATAAATGTCACAGTACAAAAAGCCGGGGTGTGACGAGGGGGTGCAGGACCACCACCTGTCTTTATTTGCTCTGCCCTTTTCGTGGTTGCTGTTATAAACAAACAAACAGATTATTTCAGGGTCTCTTTTCAAGAGACTAAAAGCAATATAAGTGATAAATATTACCATTCTGTAGAATATTCTTATATTTCACTTTTACTTGTTCCCATGTTCTAGTGGGTCCTGTTGTGGCTCTAATGTGAAAGAGGATATAATGTAATATAATATAATAAATTACTTACGAGTTTAATTTGTCAGCAACTTTCTGCCAGCCCTCTCTCCTTGCTTTTGCAGCCTTTGCAGTGTTCCCTTGCGTTTTAATTAAACTCTGAAACTCCTGGAATCCCTCAATCAAGAGTTCTTGCTCTGCTGCCGAAAAATACTGAGCGCGCTCCTTCGACATCTTCGCCGACCAATCACAGGGTTGCCGATCAATGTTTCTACTATCGATGCGTAGCCCCTTTTAAGCCACCCAGTGATCTCAGATTACTTCATCCAGCTATACTAATCGTCAACAACAGGTGTGTTCGGAGAACCGGATTAGCGAGTTCAAAGTTGGAGCGATGATTTGATCTTGGATGTGTCATTTGATCTTGGATGTAGTAAGCGAGGTACGAAGAACGGGCCCCAGGTTCATCACCCGTCATTGTTTACACCGACCACAACCCCCTCATGTTTTTGACTAGGATGCAAAATTCTAACCAGAGGCTCATGAGATGGTCACTGTTAGTGCAGGATTTTAATTTGGAGATGCATCACAAAAAAGGAACTGAAAATGTGATGGCAGATGCACTGTCCCGTGGTTTTCTCCACTCCTAAGTGCCAAACATCTATAGGGGAGATGTTTGGTCTTGGGAAGGGGGGGTGTTACGGCCCTGGGCTGGCTGTGTACTTTTGTTGTGCTCTGTCTTTAAGACTCCACAGGTCCTTCCCGATTAGAGAGCTGGCGGCGGCTGATTGGTCCCTGATCATGTGGCTCTTTTCAAAATCCCTCACCAGCAGCTGTGCCGCGGCAGCCACTGACAGCAGCAGCAGACCTGACTCTGGCTTCCAAAACCTGTGACATTTGTGTTTGTGACTCTTGCGGCTTACTAAGCTTTGTATATAGTGTGTACATTAGTTTTCACTTGTAAATAGCACATTGTAAATAGCGCTGAAACAGAAGGGGTGAGCTGCCTTAGTATTTTTCCTTGTACTGTTTTCTCCTGTTTATTTCAGTTAGGGAGTCTTTTGTTTAGTTTTTGTTTCACATAGTGTTTTAGACAACACCTCCTCTCCTGACTTACCTTGTTTTGTTTGTTATTTTGGCCTTTGTTCACCCTGGAGCTTCATTTTCAGTGTAGACAAATAAACCACCGTTCACTAAGAAATTGGTTTTTCTGTGTATGGTTTTGGGGACCAGGGCGGGGTCACTTCCTTTTTTAACTCTTATGCTACATTCCTGTACCCCTAGACAGGGGCGTAACACTTTGTCCTAATCATTTCCTGGGTTTTAACTATTTAATAATAAAAAACATCACAAAAAACACTTAAGGTCATGAAAATTAATTGAGATTTAGCAATTCAGTCAAGCAGCCACGTTATTTATTGAAAAGTATCGTTATCAATATCGGCGATATTGGCCCGTATGGATCGATACCAAAATATGCAGTATCGCACACCACTACAAGCACATGACCTACATGTTGAAAGAAATATCCAGGACAGACAGTTAAGCTAGCACCAGCAAGTCAGATCAAAAATTCCAGCCTGTTTCCTTAAAATCCTGGCCTGTTTTCATGTTGACTGATATGCTGCTCGGTGTCCATCACTCCCTCCTTTGCAATCCCATTTATTATTTTTAAATCAAGTTTAAGTAACTTAGCTCTGGGCTGAGAAAACAAGCTACATTTGCTTATTTTGTGCAGAATATTGTGAGCCATTACCCCAACGTGTCCATTCAGTTTTCTGAGTCAGAAGACTGAGGTGTTTATCAACCCCACTGTAATCCTTTGTTAAAATGATTAATAACCTAGATTAGTAAAGGGAGCCCTCATACCACCAGTCCCAACTAGATGGAAACACAACTGAAAAGGTCTCGTCCCTGTGGAATATTGTTATGTCAGAGGTTAAGTCAGAGCTGACAGAATGTATTTAGAATTTCTTTGCACAAATGACGCTTGAAGGTAAATTGGCCCACCAAACAAGCATGCAGAGGTGATCTGATCAAATCTACTTTTAGAATATTTCATTAGAAATATTCTCAATAAGGTGAAACTGCGGTCAAGAGTAAGCATCAACTTGACACATTCTGTCAGGGATTGTTAACTCTGTGCGATTCTATAGTTTGTACAGTTTCACTCTTCCTCCACCTCTGCCAGGTACCTCCAGCATGATGTTGGGATAAAACCTCACCAACTTCCCAAGTGTTTGTTTTTCCCCCAGTGCTCACCTCAGAATTCATTATGGGAGTGGAGGTCAAGGAGATCAGAGGCACACCTCAAAATACAGAGCAATCAGTGACAATATGCTCAATTGTGCAGGAACAGTAACAGTGTCTTTCCAACTACAATTTGCAAAGTCCAGTATCAGAAAGCCATCTTTCATTAGGTTTATGGGCCAAATGAACAAACAGCATCACAAAAAACACAATAAAACAACCTCACAATTTAAATAAATGTCTTACTTATGATTTTTGAAAGTACTATGTCAGGGACCAAGCAGTAAGGCATAAACGACACAGGTGTGTAATTCAAAAAGGGGTTTTATTGACTCCAAAATATAAAAGATAATTAACAAAGCAAAAAAACTTAAACAGGCAGACATTGGTCTGAGAGGTCAACGCAATAAAGTAAACTCAAGATGACAACTAACGAAACCTCAAACAAACATAAGACAAACTGACCTGCTGAAATGACACAGAGGGAACTTAAATAGCAGTTTTGCAAAACCAAATGACAGACAAGGTGGAAAACAAAATTGCTGCCATATAACCAACTAATACAAAACAATTAAACAGACTTGAAACACCCCCCCAGGCAATGAAGCTTGTGGTTTCATCCAATTAGGCTGTCAGCGGTACTTCAGCTCTCCCAGCCCTTTGCCAGCCAGGAAGGAGAAGCCGAACCGCCGGTAACTCAAACAAAGAAAGATGTATTAATATAACATAAAACAGAACTTTGACCTTGCAGTGTTCATATGTGTGCACGCCATATAAACATTGGAAGGTGAAATGAAAAAATAAATAAATTTAATAAAGAAACAATATTGGACAATAAGTAGAATATATTTAAAGTAGTGACTGCAAAGCCAACTGAAGTGAAGCAGCTAATGGTGAGGTGTGGCGCTTACCCTGTGTGGCTACAAAGTGCCCCAAGCCAATAGATTTTTGCTTTTATGTTGTCTCTTTGTCAGTCCCTTGTATGCTTTTGACTGTTTGACTGGCCGTGTAGTGCCATTTGTAGATGTTGCATTGCAGCTGGGCCAAAGATGAGCCAGTTTCTGCTGTGGTTCAAACAATCACATCAATGAGGACACCTTTACTTTTCTTTTCATCCACATCTCTGGCAACTTTTGAAAGATCCTCTGAAGTTTTGCATGCCAGATGGGTGGTGTGAGCCCTCTGGTGTTCTTGATCTGAAGGACCTGCCTGTTAAAAGGGGTGGAGGCTTTCTCAAGGAGGTTTCATCAGAAACCCAAACCACCTCAAGTGAATCCTTTCAGAACTGGATCTATCCACCTAAATGTCAGAACAGCTGCATTGCACTCGAGTAGCCCAGATAAAGTGAAAACCACATTTTTTTCCCCGTTTGAGCATAGCAGCTTCCCCTCCGGTACCTGAGTGATGTTTTATGTGCCTGAGATATTCCCAAGTCAGATTCCTACCACTATCATTCCACTCACACACAGACTGACGCTTTCAGCTGTGAGCACGATGCCAAAGATACTCTGCACTCAGACACCGGTAATCAAATGATGGTAATAAAACAAAGAGGTCTGCAGCGCCTCGGGTCCACCGTCAGCCCACTTCAGCTGATAACACAACCAATCACTTCATGGCAATTTAAGCAGCCCTGCAGCCACAGGCAGGAAAGGAAGTAGACGAAAGATTTCACATTTATGTGTCTAATAGATGGCCTGCTCCACCCGTTCATTTTCTATTGTGTTAATGGAGACTTGTAAAGGTAAAGAAACTAAATCAGAAACTCAGGTTAAACTACAAGATGGAGATGATCTATTAAAGTGCTCTCATTACAGCTGCTGTTTTGGATGTTTAGTTTTGACTTTGTACCAGGCCCAGACCTCTCAGGGGAGTAATGGGGGTTATTCCTTTCAAAAGTCTGCTGCCTGATGAGCAGTCTAAAATACCTCAAGCTCCCAGCAGAAAATCATGTGACAAATCCAGTAAGAGCTTTGAAGCTGCAAAAGCATCAACACCAGGAGTGTTAACCAGATTACCACCAGCTGACAACCATGAGATGTGTAAGACTCCAGGTGTTAAGACCTGGCTTCAGTCTGAGCCAAACATACAGTGCTCTGAGAAAGTATTCACCCCCTTTCTCATTTCTTATTTTGGGTGCATATTTATCACACTTACATGTTTCAAGTCATAGATTTTTAATATTAGACAAAAATCAACCCAAGAAATTAAAAAATACAGTTCTTAAATGATCAATTAGTTTATTAAGGTAAAAAAGCTATCCAAACCTGCTCCTGTGTGAAAAGGAGCAGGTTTGGATAGGAGCAGAAATGAAGCTCATGCTTTAGCTGAAGAAGGAAGATCTGTAGTCATCCATCTGTCTGCCTCCCAAGTGTTGGTGGCTAATCTAAGAATCACATCAGGTCCTTTTCCCACGCTATCCAGCTGATTGTAACATCGTGGTCCGGTCCAGTCAGCTTTCTGCCAGGCTTTTTCATGCCAATCAGCCTTCACTCTGCGTACTTTAAATCTCACTGCGCATCTGTCATTTTTCAAAGATTTTTTAGCCTACTTTACTTTATCAGACTGGTTCAATTTAAGTGGTTTCTTTATTTGACAGGTCTCCCAAATAGTTAGGCAATGATTCTGAGAAATGTGATTAATCACAGTAAATTCATGATTTAACAAGGGGGGCAATTACTTTTTCACGTAGGGCCAGGTAGGTTAGCTTTCCCCCCTTTTTAAATGAAATCATCATTTAAAAATGCCCTCTTGTATTTACTGTTTACTTTGTTATTATTTTGTCACTTTTACTCACAAACAGGTTTGGAGACAATGACAAAAGCCCCAGTGGCCCCCAGTGTATTACAGACCTGTGGCTCTGACTTCTCACATCATGAAGATCCTGGAAAGACTAGTCCCCTATGAGCTTCGACCTATAGTCAGACCACATCCAGAGCATGGTGAGGGTTGTGTTTTTTTACTTTTCCAGTGCAATAAATATCATCCAGTCGACCCTACCAGGTGAGGAGCTGACAGCGAGGGAGTTGGATGCGTCTCTCGTGTCCTGGGTTGTAGATTAACTGACAGGAGGACCAGAATATGTGCATCTTCAACGCTATGTGTCTGACAAGGGGGTCAGCAACACAGGCGCACCACAAAGGACTGTCTTCTCCCCCTTCCTCTTCACCCTCTACACCACAGACTTCAGCCACTGCACGACTCTCCTGTGGGTGGATGCATCAGTGAGGGTGATAAGATGGGTCACCAGGCTGGACTCATTTGTCATGTGGTTTGAGCAGAATCATCTACAGCTATACATAACAACAAAAAAACAAGGAAATGCTGAGAAATAAATCCAGTGACCCCTGTTCCAATCCAGGGAGTTGATGTGGAGACAGTGGAGGACTATAAATACCTCAGAGTACACATAGACAATAAACTGGACTGGGTTAAAACACCACTGCACTGTACAGGAAGGGCCAGAACTATATGTATCTTCTGAGGCGGCTGAGGTCTTTCAACATCTGTCGGACGATGCTAAGGATTGTCTGCGCCTCTGTTGTGGGCAGTGTCATACTCTATGCGCCTGCATGCTGGGGAAGCAGGTTGATGCCAACAGACTCAACAGATTGATCCACAAGGCCAGTAACATCATAGGAATGGAGCTGGACTCTCTGAAGGTCATGTCAGAGAGGCAGATGTTCTTCAAGACAATGAAGATGCTGGATAATACCTCCGACCCACTCCATGACGTGCTGGCCAGCCCCAGGAGCACGCTCAGTGAGAGACTGAGATTACCAAAAAGCACCACTGAACAACACAGGAAGTGATTCCTGCCTTATGCTATCATATAAATCTGTTACACCTCCTGACTCTTGGTGGCGCTGTCACTTGGTGTTCGCTCGCTTTGTGGTAGAGTATCACTTCCTGTTCCTGCTCAAACACAGTGGTGTTTCTGAGTAGCTTTTCTGCCTAGCAATTTAATTAAAAAACTTTTAGATACATTCCTTCTTCATAGTATAATCTTCACGTGCTTCATCTGAATCACCCTTTCTGTGTACTCACTACCTAATTTATAGCCAAAGTATTCACTCACTGTCTCTGTACTGTTTCGCTAGCTTAGCTTAGCTCGTAGCCGACTCGTTAGCACCATGGCTACTTCACCTGTCCCTCCTGCACTTTCCTGCTCATTGTGTCAGATGTTTAGTTACTCCTCGGCCTCCTTTAGCAGTAATGATACCTGTAACAAATGTAGCATATTTGCAGCTCTGGAGGCCAGGATTACTGAATTGGAGACTCGGCTTCGCACCCTTCATCCACCCGTAGCTAGCCAGGCCCCTGTAGCTGGTGCAGCCGAAGATAGCGCAGGCCCCGCTAGCTGTTCCCCGGCAGACCCCAAGCAGCTGGGGAAAGAGGGCGGCTGGGTGACGGTGAGGAGGAAGCATAGTCTTAAACAGAAGCCCCAGGTACACCACCAACCTGTTCATGTGTCTAACCTTTTTTCCCCACTCGGCGACACACCCGCCGGGGGTCAAACTCTGGTAATTGGTGATTCTGTTCTCAGACATGTGAAGCTAGAGACACCGGCAACCATAGTCAATTGTCTTCCAGGGGCCAGAGCAGGCGACATTGAAGGAAATTTAAAACTGCTGGCTAAGGGTAAACGTAAATACTGTAAGATCATAATTCACGTCGGCAGTAATGACACCCGGTTACACCAATCGGAGGTCACTAAAATCAATATTGAATCGGTGTGTAACTTTGCCAAAACAATGTGGGACTCTGTAGTTTTCTCTGGTCCCCTCCCCAGTCAGACCAGGAGTGACATGTTTAGCCGCATGTTCTCCTTAAATTGCTGGCTGTCTGAGTGGTGTCCCAGAAACGATGTGGGCTTCATAGATAATTGGCAAACCTTCTGGAGGAAACCTGGTCTTGTTAGGAGAGACGGCATCCATCCCACTTTGGATGGAGCAGCTCTCATTTCTAGAAATATGGACCAATTTATTAAACCCCCCAAAATATGACTATCCAGAGTTGGGACCAGGAAGCAGAGTTGCAGTTTTACACGCCTCTGCAGCTTCTCTCCTCCTGCTACCCCCCAAAAACCCATCTCCATAGAGACTGTGTCAGCTCCCAAACAGACAAAAAACAAACTAAAAACCAGCAATAAACAATTTAAACACAAAAAATCACAAAGAAAGAACAATACAGTATCCACATCTGAACCAAAGAGTAAAACAGTGAAATGTGGATTATTAAATATTACATCTCTCTCGGACTCGTTTCCGGTGGGTGATGGGCTCCGCCAGGGCTGCCCTTTATCACCGATTCTGTTCATAATTTTTATGGACAGGATTTCTAGGCGCAGCCAAGTGGCGGAGGGCTTTCACTTCGGTGGCCTCAGAATCTCATCTCTGCTTTTTGCGGATGATGTGGTTCTGATGGCTTCATCGGGTGGGGGCCTCCAGCTCGCACTGGAACGGTTTGCAGCCGAGTGTGAAGCAGCGGGAATGAGGATCAGCACCTCCAAATCTGAGGCCATGGTTCTCAGCCGGAAAAGGGTGGAATGCCCACTCCGGGTCGGGGATGAGTTCCTGCCCCAAGTGGAGGAGTTTAAGTATCTCGGGGTCTTGTTCGCGAGTGATGGGAGAAGGGAGCCGGAGATCGACAGACGGATTGGTGCTGCGGCTGCAGTGATGCGGACGCTGCACCGGTCCGTCGTGGTGAAGAGGGAGCTGAGTGTAAAAGCGAAGCTCTCAATTTACCGGTCGATCTACGTCCCGACCCTCACCTATGGCCACGAGCTGTGGGTAGTGACCGAAAGAACGAGATCGCGGATACAAGCGGCAGAAATGAGCTTCCTCCGAAGGGTGGCTGGCCTCTCCCTTAGAGATAGGGTGAGAAGTTCGGCCATCCGGGAGGGGCTCAGAGTAGAGCCGCTGCTCCTCCATATCGAAAGGAGCCAGTTGAGGTGGTTCGGGCATCTGACAAGGATGCCTCCTGGGTGAGGTGTTCCGGGCATGTCCCACCGGGAGGAGGCCCTGGGGCAGACCCAGGACGCGCTGGAGAGATTATATCTCTCGGCTGGCCTGGGAACGCCTTGGTGTTCACCCGGATGAGCTGGAGGAGGTGGCTGGGGAGAGGGAGGTCTGGGCTTCTCTGCTTAGGCTGCTGTCCCCGCGACCCGACTTCGGATAAAGCGGATGAGGATGGATGGATGGATGGACATCTCTCTCCTCCAAGTCTCTGTTAGTACATGACTTAATAATTGATCAACAAATCGATTTACTCTGCCTTACAGAAACCTGGTTGCAGCAGGATGATTATGTTAGTTTAAATGAATCAACACCCCCGAGTCATTCTAACTACCAGAAACCTCGAAGCACAGGCCGAGGGGGCGGTGTGGCAGCAATTTTTCACACCAGCCTATTAATCAACGAAAGACCAAGACAGACTTTTAATTCATTTGAAAGCCTGATGCTTAGCCTCGTCCACCCCAGCTGTAAAACTCAGAAACCAGTCTTACTTGTTACCATCTATCGTCCACCTGGGCCTTACACAGAGTTTCTGTCTGATTTCTCAGACTTTTTATCTGATTTAGTGCTCAGCTCAGATAAAATAATTATTGTGAGTGATTTTAACATCCATGTAGATGCTAAAAATGACAGCCTCAACATGGCATTTAATCTGTTATTAGACTCAATTGGCTTCTCTCAAAATGTAAAAGAACCCACCCACCACTTTAATCACACTCTAGATCTTGTTTTAACATATGGCATAGAAACTGAACATTTAACAGTGTTTCCTGAAAACCCTCTGCTGTCTGATCATTTCCTGATAACATTTACATTTACAATAATTGATTACACAGCAGTGGAGAGTAGACTTTATCAAAGTAGATGTCTTTCTGAAAGTGCTGTAACTAAGTTTAAGAATATAATCCACCCACTGTTATCATCTTCAATGCCCTGTACCAACATAGAGCAGAGCAGCTATCTGAACGCTACTCCAACAGAGGTCGATTATCTTGTTAATAATTTTACCTCCTCACTACGTACGACTCTGGATACTGTAGCTCCTGTGAAAACTAAGGTCTCAAATCAGAAGTACCTGACTCCGTGGTATAATTCTCAAACACGTAGCCTAAAGCAGATAACTCGTAAGCTGGAGAGGAAATGGCGTGTCACAAATTTAGAGGATCATCATTTAGCCTGGAGAAATAGTTTGCTACTTTATAAGAAAGCCCTCCGCAAAGCCAGAACATCTTACTATTCGTCACTGATTGAAGAAAATAAGAACAACCCCAGGTTTCTCTTCAGCACTGTAGCCAGGCTGACAAACAGTCAGAGCTCTACTGAGCCAACCATCCCTTTAACGTTAACTAGTAATGACTTCATGAACTTCTTCACAAATAAAATTTTTATCATTAGAGAAAAAATTACCAATAATCATCCCACAGATGTAATATTATCTACAGCTACTTTTAGTACCATCAATGTTAAGTTAGAGTCTTTTTCTCCAATTGATCTTTCTTTTTTTTTTCTTTTTTTTTTTCCCCTTTTGCCTGTCCCATTTGGTTCTTTAGCCGTCAGAATTGTTGTCTGAAGACCAACAAGGATACCAAATGGATTTATTTTGCCAAATGGATCATCATGTCACGACCGGGGCAGCAGTCGTATGAAGGTGAGAAAGGAGGATCCAATAGCAGACAGTGGCGGAGGTGCAAGTGGGTTTTATTTACAGTGCACAAAACCAAGGTGTGGAGCAGAACCGAACATAAACTTAAACTGGGAAAACTAATACAAAAAGGAGGACACGGAGCGAGGAGCAGAGAGACATGGAGAAACACGGGATAATGCGGAGTACACAGAGATTCACAGAGAAACACAGACGACGCGACGAGGAGCACAAGCAGAGACGCAGTATAAATACACACATCAGGTAATCAGGAAATAGCACACAGGAGGGGAAACAGCTGGAACTAATGGACATAACGAGACACAAACCTACAAAGTAAAACAGGAAACAGACAGACTGTTTTACACAACCAACTGGGGACACGAACAGAACACAGAGGAGAGACACAGGTAGGGATGATAGAAACACAACTCAAACCCTAAGAACAAATACAAAACAGCAGAAACTGGAAAATACTAACAATAAACGCAAAACGCTGGGTCATAGACCCAGGATCATGACACAGCATGGCATTGCCGTATTGGTCCATTTGATCAAACTTTGTTGTTATTATTTACTTTATTTTCAGTTGTTACAGATGGGACAGACATGACTGGGGGATAGGAAAGGGAGAAAGAAAGAGAGGAAGGAAAAGAAAAAAACAGAAGGGAAAAGGGACAGTGAGAAAGGGCACTTACAAAGACAAAGAGAAAAAAAAAATCTCCTGGATCACCTGTTGAGAGAAAAAGAAGAGAAAACAAGCAAAAAAACCCCCCAAAGCAACATACTAAACACAACACCATCACGTTAATCTAGCTAAGTGTGAACAGCAGTAAATACTAAATATTGAATGTTGTTGTGCAGCACGCGGGACAGACAGCGCACAATGTGCTTTGAAGTAGCAGCTAAGAAAGGTGTAGTTTATGTCTACGAACAGTGAACACCCGTGTGCACACCTGTGTGGATAAGCGCGCTTGTATACAAAAGGTTTCCCCATGTAACGGTCTGCTAGAGGGTGTGGAGGGCCATAGCCCCGTTCCCCAGGGCATGAAGCAGGCATGGAGGAGATCCAGGCTCCAGACATCCAGAGGCCCCAGAGTGCGAGAGCCCAAGGAGTACCTCCGGAGGGCCATCTGTGCCACCCTCCTGGGAAGGGCTGAGGAGATCCCCAGACGAGGGGTCACCCAGTAGCCACGGAGCAGAAGCCAGAGGGGGCTGCACCGGCATGCCCGCCGGCTCTGCCGGCAGCCAGCTGTGCCAGAGTGAACCGAGTTGCAGGCCCCGAGGCCGGAGGCCCGAGGACCCCTTTGCCCGGAAGAGGCCTGACCGAGCGACAGGCACCAGGCCCCGCCAAGTAGCCACCGGGAGTGAGCTGGTGCATACCTGAGCGCCCAGCCCCGGACACCAAGAACCACCAATGCACCAACCCCTGAGGGCATCAGTTACCGGCAGGGAGTGTGGTGAGGGGAGATAGGCCTCCACACTTTGGAGGGCCTGGGAGTACCCAGAGAGGTGGAGTCTAAGACCCGACCTGACATATAGACACAGACAAACAGGCACACACAGACACAAACATGCTTTCACACCCTCATGCACACATATACAAACACTCAGCACTCACCCAACGTAGGGATAGACATACATGGACATGTACACACAATCATACTCCCCAAACATACTCTATACCCCGGGTCCAGGTACCCTCGCCCCCAGAGGGGGAAACGGCACCCAGACCCAAGAGATGTGACCCTTTCCCCTGGGGTGGAGGCAAGCAGACCGCCCCAGGCTCCGCAGCAGCAGGGAGGCCAATCAGACAGCCAACACCTCCTCCCAGTCCCCCGCCCCGATGGCTAGTAGAGAACGGGGGTGTGTGAAGACCCCATACCTCCCTCCTCCCGCTCATGTGTAGTGTTGCTGCGTGTTGTTCTAAAGTGCATTTGTTGGTTTAGGGTCCGGATGGCTTGAGGATAGAAGCTCTTCTTGAGTCTCTCTGTCCTTGCCTGGATGATGCGGAACCTTCTACCAGATTGTAGAAGTTGGAACAGTTTGTTGCCAGGATGGGACGGGTCCAGTATCTGCGTTGCTCTAGTCCGGCATCTCCTGGTGTAGGTGTCCTGAAGTGGGGGGAGAGCAATCCTGCAGCAGCGTTCTGCTGTACGGATCACTCTCTGGAGAGCTTTTTGGTCCTTCACACAGCTGTTCCCGAACCACGCTGTCATGTTCTGTGTGAGGATACTCTCCACAGCGCCTGTATAGAAGATCCTGAGGATCTTTGGAGAGACCCTGAACTTCCTTAGTTGTCGGAGGTGATACAGGCGCTGCCTAGCCTTCTTGGTCTGGACCTGAATGTGGGCAGCCCATGTCAGGTCTGAGGAGATGTGGACACCAAGATATTCGAAGGACTGCACCCTCTCCACTGGAGCTCCATTGATGAAAATGGGTTTGTAGTCTCTGTGCTGACTCCTTCTGAAGTCCACCACCAGCTCCTTGGTCTTGCTGACGTTCAGCTGGAGGTGGTTGTCCTGGCACCATGATGCCAAATTCTTCACTTCGTCCATGTAGGCCGCCTCATCGTTGTTGGAGATGGCGCCCAACACCACTGTGTCGTCAGCAAACTTCACAATGGTGTTGAAGCCGTGGGTGGCCACACAGTCCGAAGTGTAGAGGGAGTAGAGCAGTGGCGAGAGGACACACCCCTGTGGTGCTCCTGTGTTGATGGTGATGCTGTCGGAGACACACCCACCGACCCTCACCACCTGAGTTCTGCCGGTGAGGAAGTCCAACACCCATGCACACAGACGGCTGTTGAGTCCCAGGTCCCTCAGCTTTGTGAACAGTCTGCTGGGCACTATTGTGTTAAACGCTGAACTGTAATCAACAAACAGCATTCTCACATAGTTACCCTGTTTCTTGTCCACGTGGCTGAGGGTGGTGTGCAGGACATGGGCGATGGCGTCTTCAGTGGATCTGTTGGGTCGGTAGGCGAACTGGAGCGGATCTGTGGAGTCTGGGATGGAGGAGGAGATGATGTTCTTCAGCAGCCTCTCAAACACCTTCATGACTACCGAGGTCAGCGCAACTGGCCGGTAATCGTTCAGGGATGAGGGTTTGCTGTTCTTGGGCACCGGGATGATGGTGGATCTTTTGAAGGATGTGGGGACCACAGACTTCGCCAGGGACTCGTTGAAGATGTAAGTGAACACACCTGCTAGCTGGTCAGCACAGCAGCGCAGCAGACGGCCGGTGATGCCCTCTGGCCCCGCCGCTTTCCTTGTGTTCACTCTCCTCAATGCCGCTCGGACGTCATGCTCCGCGAAGCTGGTCACCGGTCTCTCGTTGATGACGTCATTGTCCTCGGTAGTCCAGCGGTAGATGGCATTAGCCGCCTGGCTAACCTCGAAACGGGCGTATATGTATGTGTGTGTTATGAGAGTGTGAATAATGTGGATGTCTAAGTTGTGGAATAAAATTGAGGCACAGGTGGCCAGAAGGGGACAGAGGAGGGGGAATGCCTCCCCTGCACCCTGGTGACACACCCGCACCCCAAGGCCCTACCTGTGTGGGTGGGTGTGGTGGAGCGGGAAGAGGGAGGCAGCCGGGGATGGGAGGAAAGAAGGGAGGGGCAAGATGCCCCTCCTTAGGGCCAGCTACCCCGCTGACCCCAGTAGGCACCCCCGTCCTCTGGTACCCACCAAGGCAAGGGAGCCCAGGCCCATCCAGACCGGGGCCTACGGCAGCAGCACCGCCAAGCCCCACAGGACCTGGGGAAGCCCACCCTACCCCACCGCAGAGGAAACTGTACCCACCCCAACATTCAATCATCTCCAGACTACACAAGACAACAGACACCCAGGTTAGGTTTATTCTCCACCTCTCCTATGTCTCTCCCCCACCTGCAGAGTGGACTTCTGCAAGGATGGAACAACCTCCCTGCCAGTTGAAGAGCCCCCAGTTAGGCCGATGCACCAGAGGCCCCTGCGCCAGGGCTGAGCCCCCGTGCACCCACCCGCCCACAACCTCGGCGACACACCGACGAGGACCGAAGCCCCAAGGCCCAGCCAGAGCCCATCACGGAGACGAAGCACCCCCGAACCCCAAGCCCCCACGCCTGCCCCGGATCCACTCAGGGGCAGCCAGGCTACCAGGCCAGTAACCTACGTCCGCCAGTACAGACCATCCCCAGCCCCGCTGCACGCAGCCACGAGGAGAACACCCTCTAAGAGCGACCAGAGCCACTAACCAGGTTATGACCACAACCCCCCGGGTTGTGCCCTCCAGGGATAACGTCTCTAGGGGTTCTCCTGGCGCCCTAAGCCCGTCCCAACCTCCACATCAACCACAATAGCAAAGGCAGGACCAAACCATGACCCCCCAACCCCACTAGGTGATGAAGCCGATCAAAGGAGCCCAAAGGGATTGATCAAATGTGGTGGCAGAGGCTGTATCAAGACTAATGTGATCTATTAGATGGTTTTTATATTGATTAGAATTAAGAGTCTTTTTATTTTTCCAGTTAAGGAGGACCATTTTCTTGGCAATGCATAGGGCTGTAAAAACAATGTGGGCTGTGTTTATTTCTGCAGTGACCTCATCCAAGTTGCTCAGCAAGCATACTAAAGGGGAGGCTGGAATGTTACATTTCAGACACTTTGATAAGTTCAATTGATCTTTCTGAGTTAACTTCAGTGATTAATTCCTCCAAACCATCAACGTGTCTTTTAGACCCCATTCCTACAAAACTGCTCAAAGAAGTCCTGCCATTAATTAATTATTCGATCTTAAATATGATCAATCTATCTCTAATAATCGGCTATGTACCACAGGCCTTCAAGGTGGCTGTAGTTAAACCTTTACTCAAAAAGCCATCTCTAGACCCAGCAGTCTTAGCTAATTATAGGCCAATCTCCAACCTTCCTTTCATATCAAACATCCTTGGAAGAGTAGTTGTCAAAAAGCTAACAGATCATCTGCAGAGGAATGGCTTATTTGAAGAGTTTCAGTCAGGTTTCAGAGCTCATCACAGCACAGAAACAGCTTTAGTGAAGGTTACAAATGATCTTCTTATGGCCTCTGACAGTGGACTCATCTCTGTGCTTGTCCTGCTAGACCTCAGTGCAGCGTTCGATACTGTTGACCATAATATCCTATTAGAGCGATTAGAACATGCTGTAGGTATTACAGGTACTGCACTGCAGTGGTTTGTATCATATCTATCTAATAGACTCCAATTTGTTCAAGTAAATAGAGAGTCCTCTTCACACACTAAGGTCACTTATGGAGTTCCACAGGGTTCAGTGCTAGGACCAATTCTGTTTACATTATACATGCTTCCCTTAGGCAGTATCATTAGAAGACACAGTATACATTGTCACTGCTATGAAAAGATGACACCCAACTCTATCTGTCCATGAAGCCAGGTAACACACACCAATTAGTTAAACTGCAGGAATGTCTTAAAGACATAAAGACCTGGATGGCCGCTAACTTTCTGCTTCTTAATTCAGATCAAACTGAGGTTATTGTACTGAAAATCTTAGAAATATGGTATCTAACCAGATTCTTACTCTGGATGGCATTACCTTGGCCTCCAGTAATGCTGTGAGGAACCTTGGAGTCATTTTTGACCAGGACATGTCCTTCAACACACATATTAAACAAATATGTAAGACTGATTTCTTCCATTTGTGCAACATCTCTAAAATTAGAAATTTTCTGTCTCAGAGTGATGCTGAAAAACTAGTTCATGCATTTATTACTTCCAGGCTGGACTACTGTAATTCATTATTATCAGGAAGTCCTAAAAACTCCCTGAAAAGCCTTCAGCTAATCCAAAATGCTGCAGCAAGAGTCCTGACAGGGACTAGAAAGAGAGAGCAGATTTCTCCTGTTTTGGCTTCCCTTCATTGGCTTCCTGTTAAATCCAGAATTGAATTCAAAATCCTGCTCCTCACATACAAGGTCTTAAATAATTAGGCCCCATCTTATCTTAATGACCTTGTAGTACCATATCACCCTATTAGAGCACTTCGCTCTCGCTCTGCAGGCCTACTTGCTGTTCCTAGAGTATTTAAAAGTAGAATGGGAGGCAGAGCCTTCAGTTTTCAGGCCCCTCTTCTGTGGAACCAGCTTCCAGTTTGGATTCAGGAGACAGACACTATCTCTACTTTCAAGATTAGGCTTAAAACTTTCCTTTTTGCTAAAGCATATACTTAGGGCTGGACCAGGTGACCCTGAATCCTCCCTTAGTTATGCTGCAATAGGTGTAGGCTGCCGGGGGATTCCCATGATGCATTGAGTTTTTCCTTTCCAGTCACCTTTCTCACTCACTATGTGTTAATAGACCTCTCTGCATCGAATCATATCTGTTATTAATCTCTGTCTCTCTTCCACAGCATGTCTTTATCCTGTTTTCCTTCTCTCACCCCAACCAATCACAGCAGATGGCCCCGCCCCTCCCTGAGCCTGGTTCTGCCGGAGGTTTCTTCCTGTTAAAAGGGAGTTTTTCCTTCCCACTGTCGCCAAAGTGTTTGCTCATAGGGGGTCATATGATTGTTGGGTTTTTCTCTGTATTTATTATTGTGCGATCTACTGTACAATATAAAGCACCTTGAGGCGACTTTTGTTGTGATTTGGCGCTATATAAATAAAATTGAATTGAATTGAATTGAATGAGGCTGAGATTCAAACTGTTGCCTCCATTTCAAGCAATAAACATAACTTGTCGATAGGCCTCTCCAAAACGCTAGTTTTGGTTTTGACAAACACTCGACTGACAAGTCCATGTGAGTCTGGAACTGTACTCTCAACCTTTCCCGTTAACCAGGAACTTCTTGGTGCACTGTCATCAACTATGAGAACAACATCTCCTGGTCTCAGATTTCTCCTAGTCACTAACCACTTCTCTTTCTTGTAGAAGCGGCAAATATTCTTTAGTCCAACCCTTCCAAAAAATGTCTGACAGGTACTGCACCTTTCTCCACCTTTTTTTTTGCATACAAGTCCTCTCTTTGAAACAATCCAGGTGGCAGTACTGGCTGCCCTTTAAGAAGAAGTAGTTGATTGGGTGTAAGTGCGTCTAAATCATTGGGGTCATTAGACGCTCTTGTTATTGGCCTGCCGTTGACAATTGCTTCAACTTCCCATAGCAATGTCCACAAGCATTCATCATGCAGAGGTTGCTGCTTTAGGATCTGGTTAAGAATTCTCCTAACTGAGCGAATTTGCCTCTCCCAGATTCCTCCAAAATGTGACCCTGCTGGGGGGTTAAATATCCAGGTGATGCCCTTTTGCATGAGCATTTCTGAGATTTTTGAATGATTCCATCCCTTGATTGCTTCACGCATTTCCTTTTCTGCACCCACAAGGTTAGTGCCATTGTCTGATCTCATGACAGACACTTGACCTCATCTTGCAATAAACCTCCTGAATGCATTTATGCAAGAATCAGTCTCAAGTGAGTGGGCAACTTCTATGTGTATTGCTTTAACAGCAAGACATGTAAACAATACACCATATTGCTTAACTCTGCTGCGCCCATGCTTGACCTCAAAAGGTCCAAAATAGTCTATGCCCACATTTGTGAATGGAGGTTTGTCAGGAATCAGGTGATTTTGTGGCAAGTTTGCCATTCTTTGTTCACCAGGTTTCGCAGATGTCCTTCTACATGTTACACACTTTGACAGGATCTTTCTTATTGCTGTATCTGCCTGTGGAATCCAGAATCTTTCTCTCAGCCTGGATAATGTGTAATTCCTTCCTCCATGACCTGTTTCTTGGTGAATGTGTCTCAGAATCAAAGTAGAAACATGATGACCTTTAGGGAGAATCACTGGATGCTTAACATTGGCTGGTAGTGCAGACTCATGCAACCTACCGCCAACCCTTGAAACTCCATCCTGGACAAAAGGATCCAGCTTCGCAAGATCCCTTAATACATGTTTTGAACTGCTGCATTTGACCTGCAACCTTTTCAGCTTTCCTTTTGCTGCTTTCACAGCCACTTGCTTGTGACATAAGAAGCTTCCGATGTGCACTTAACCCGCGAAGCAGCTGCTTGAAAATGACTATCCAGAAAACTGCCTTTTTTAGACGGTGCCAGTCTGAATGGTGAGAGATCAGTTTGTTTAGTGGATTTTCATGTAATTTTGTAACATCCACACTCATCACCTCTTTGACTTCGACATCATTTTTTGGTGTTTCTTTAATGTCCGGTGGAATTGGCCAGTTTTTCTTATCTTTTGTCAAAAACTCTGGCCCAGCAATCCAGTTTGAACACTTCATGAATGTATCTGTGTTCATTCCTCTTGAAGCATGGTCAGCAGGGTTTAATTCAGAGTTCACATACATCCACTGACTTGGTTTTGTGTTGTCTCTAATAAGTGACACTCTATTTGCTACAAATGTCTTAAATCTGATGTTCTCGCTGGAAATGTACTTTAAAACAGTGGTACTGTCAGACCAAAACACAGATTCTTCTTGTGGCATTTGCAGCTCCTTTCTCATGAGCTTGTCCATTTTTACAGCAACTGCAGCTGCTGTCAACTCGAGACGTGGAATTGTTATCTTCTTCAGAGGAGACACTCTGGACTTGCCAATAATGAATGAGCAGTGAGTTTCTCTTTTCTGGTTTGTGATACGGAGGTAAGTAACGACTCCATAACCTCTCTCACTGGCATCAGCGAAGTGGTCCAATTGTGTAGTGTCAAGAGAAAATTGTATATATGTGATCAGCTACATGAAATGTATCCTTTCATTATTTGTGATTAAGCATATTTCTACATGATTTTTCACCTAGTAACTTGTGTGATGAACTTATGCAGATACTAACCGCATCCTGTCGTTCTGAACATTTAGATGTAGAGAAGACCAAGCTCAGCTCTTTTACGAGAGCATGCAAATGTAGAGAAGGGGAAAAACCCGCTGCTCTGAATGACGTTGTTACCTTTACACACACACACACACACACACACACACACACACACACAGGAACATCTTGTATAAATAAAGGACGCGGACAGTCAATAGACGCAGATCCTGTGTTCATGGCTGCCCTCGCGAGTGAAAGAACTGCAGTGTTTGTGTTTTCTAAACTCAGGAGTCTTGGCTAAAGAAAGAACAGCAGGGTGATTTAAAGAAATCCCCTGTCATTTAAATTGGTCCTTCGAACCTAGCGATGGAAACAACAGACACATTTCTGTGACTCCAATAAGGTCTGACTTCTGCATCCTGACGCCGTGGGTAAACCAGCACCGAAGTCTGTCGACAGCCCTCTCCAGGTAGAGGTGAGAGTCCTGGAACGTTGAATTCGGATCCAGGCCGGTGGTTTAGTACTGGTCCACGACGTTGGGATCCAGATGACCTGAACAACCAGCAAAAGACGACTGAGGGTGAGAAAACACTTTTTGGTCTTAAACCGCCGGAAGGGTTTAGAAGAATGCGCAAAATAGGTTAGAAGTAGCCAGAATTACTTCAGGAAATGCGCAAAGGTTGGAAGTAGCCGGAATTACTTCGGGATACGCGTAAAATAGGTTAGAAGTAGCCGGAATTACTTCGGAAAAACACGTGAAATAGGTTGAGTTCGCCGGAAGGAACTAAGTTTAGATTGGTTCTAGAGGTAGCCGTCAAATACCTCGTGACAAATAAGGTTTAAGTTCGCCACAAGGAACTGTGTTTAGAGTGGTTTTTGAAGTGGCCGTGAAATACTTCGTGACAAATTAGCGCGCAAATGTCTATCTGTGTGTATGTATATGTGTTTTGTGTATGTGTTTTGGAAGTAAGTTGATTTTACAGCACAATACGCTGCTGAACTACTTCCATTGTTTGTTTTTTATTGTTTTCTTTGTGTATCCTGCAAAAGCTCAAGTACTAGTGATAAAGGGGAAAGGTAGAAGGGCGTGTCAGCAACCACCCCCGAGTTTAGTACCAGAGAAAGCTTTGCAGTTCTGTGATAATGGGGAATCAGCCCACAAAACTCACTGCTGACGAGCAGTGGCTAGAACAAGGCGCCGGACAAATCAGTGCTTGTAGATGAAGAATTCCTAAGACAACAAAATGTCCCACTATACATTCACCCATATCAGGAGGAACATAATAATCCCTTATTAAGTGAAAAATTAGAGATCAAAGTAGAAGTTTAAAAAGGGATGGATACAGACCCAACTGAATATATATAAATACAAGAGGAATGAAGTGGAATAAACAAAAGGTTAAATTAAATTAGAGCTTATTGCTACTATATTCAAACTAATAATAGGAAGCACAGCAACCTGTAAATTGGTATTAACAAATGAAACAAAATTGGGTAGACAACCATACCCAGAATGAATAGAATGAATGAATGCATGTAATTCACACGAAACCATATTAAATAAAAAAAAGAGAGATGCATAAGGTATATTAAGGCTGTGTCATTGTTCAGCCAAAGAAAGAGTGTGAAAATGCAAATGTCTCCAGCTTGGGAAGGTGTGAAACTGCAGGTCACACAGGCCCAAGATGGATACATAATAAAATATAAAATAATAAACTATTGTTTGTCCAAAGACATGCAGTTTGAGGGGATAGGTTAATTGGATAATCCAAATTGTCACTAGGTGTGAATGTGTGAGTGAATGTGAGCGTGAATGGTTGTCTGTCCCTGTGTGTTGGCCCTGCGACAGACTGGCGACCTGTCCAGGGTGTACCCCGCCTCTCACCCTATGACAGCTGGGATAGGCTCCAGCGCCCCCCGCGACCCTGGAAAGGATAAGCGGAAGCGAATGGATGGATGGATAAACTATTGTATACTAGTAGTATAGTAGTGTATTGTAATATACTATAGCTGTTATAAAAAAAGGAAGAACAAAACAATAATAACATTATTTATGACATAACATTAATAATAAGAGGCACCTCAGTCAGTTATGATGTGAGGTGGATAATTGTTAAAAGTAGTCTGATTCAAGCTTAAGGTTTGCTCAAACTCAGCACAATGATATATGAGATGAAGAAAATAAGGAAAATACCTAATTTAATCAAGTGCATAGAGACACTTGACCTGTTTGTAAACCTGTCATCCTAGATGAGACTTTCTTGAGATGAAGAGCAAACCTATACTAACAAATAATAAGTCAAGCCCTGAATACAACAGCTAAAGCTACAGGTTTGAGAAGCTGACAGGACTGAGAGTGATCGTAAATAAAAGACGTCTGTGTAATATAAAATAATAGATCTTTGTGTGAAAGGAGTTTTTGAGTCAACAGTGCAATGGCTGCTGATTCTATTTTTAGACGGTGTGTGTGTGAGAATGCAAATGAGGAGCGGTGACGCGCATGCAGAGTGTTGCTTTCGGCGTAGAGTCTTATTGAGCTTTATAACTATTGTTTGCAAATATTGCTAAATGCCTGTGACTGAGATGCTGGTTTTGCTCACTACAATAGTATAAATAGAGTGTGAATTCATTACTGTGGATATATAGGAGTTGACTGACTTTTGATAGATATATATATAGATTGAGTGAATTGTACAGTACCTAAGACCTATATGTTATTTTAAAGCAGTGACCTGTCTTGAGCCACAAATGGTGGTGTGTTTATTATTATTTTTTTATTTTTGAGTTATGTGTGTGCTGTGAGAATGATTAGAGGTTTAAATTGTTTTTCTGATTATGAAAAGGATGTCTAAAATACTCCTAGGAGAGCGTATTGTGAGTGATTTTAACTGTGTGAATGCTGTCAGTATTTGATTTGAGTGACTCTGCGTGATTTGTACCAAATAAGTAAATAGGTAATAATAACACTAAGGAGGTTTTTTAGTAGATTGAGCGAAAAAGATGAGGTTTGGAAGAAAAGGCAGTGTGTGAGACGATTCAGGTCTGAAAGAGGTTAGAACATTTAAAAGTGTGCATGAAATAAAGGTGTATTGTTTTTAGATTAAGATTTAGTAGAATTAAAGAGGGTCTATAGACTATAAATACAAAGAAAAAACAAAAGAGTTAGATTAGTTTGAAGAAACAGGAAATATGGCTCTGTGTGCCTGCTGTGTGAGAGGAAGCGGTGGTTGTGAGAGGAAACGCATGCCCATAAAAGGTACTCACTGTGACAAGTGTACACCCAGAGAAGAGAGACAGACGAGTTAACTCTAGGCACATGAAGCAAATGGAGGTTTTAAGAAAAAGAAATGAAAAGAATATTAATTGTATGCTTTAGTGTGCCAATACAGCTCAACATTGAACCTTGAGTAACCGGCAAAAAGGATAGAGGAACAATTGGGAAAAACAGGCCAATTTTTGGCTGAAATTCTACAGCTTCACCTGTCACTTTGTCCCGAAACTGAGAAGAAGTTCAAAGAACAAGTCAATCGCCTGATGAAGACCGACAGAACATCGTGGACTTGAATACAGCAGGCAAACGACAGTGCCCCTGATCCATTAACACTGATGACGACTGACGACACCAGCAGCAGCATGTAAGAAAAGCGAGTAATGCAACATGTACTGTGAATTACAGGCTGGGCAGTTGAACAGTGGGATAAAGAATTGTGGAAGAGCACTGGACATTGAGTGTCATATTTGCCATGCTTGGAGTAATTTTGGAAGAGAAGACTGGAGAAGAAAAAGAGAAGGAACAAACTGTGTTTGCTGGAGCTTTGAAGCCCGAACAGGACAATGTGAATGAAAAAGGGACCAGTGTCAGGTGAATGTGGACGAGTAAGACTGCGAGAATATAGGATATAATTGGATTGAAAAATTGAAGCGGGAACTCATGATTGTTTAGTGATGTCCACCATATCACGTTTAAAAGAGGTAAACACAAATAGACCACACACATACACAAATTGTTACATGTGAAAGTATTTTTGGAAAGAGTCAGAAGTGAGATAGTTTGAATTTAGAACTCAGTGATAAGATGCATGAATTAAACCTTATTGTAACAAATACTTGCAATGAAGAAAGCAGCTTACACTCAATTAATATGAACGCAAAGCCTTGGTGCCATAGGCAATTTGTTTTTGTTTTTGTTTTTTTGTTTTGTAAGTTTGGAAGACAAATTTGTGATCATACTTGTGGATCACAGTGACAGTTTTAGAGCTGTGGGCTATGAGCTGTAAGCAATGCAAAGTTTTTTCCTAACTTGAAAGTTTGAAATATGTAAGATGTATGAATTCTTTGAGAAATAGGAATTGCCTAAAATGCCTTAAGTCAAAATGTAGTGTTGCATCTACAAAGAAGAAAGCAGATTGAGTCATAGAAGCGAAACTGCTAACATCCCCCCCACTCTGCACAGAGTGCAGAACTAACAGCAGTCATACGTTGTGTGTACATTGTGTAAATGTGCTGCACATCAGAAAGACAAATCAGAAAAAATTAAAGGCAATAACTTTGCAGATCAAGCAGCAAAGTTAGCCGCAGCAACTACAGAACAGGAGAAATGGTTAAAGTGTGGAGCAGAACTGTGATATGATTTGATGACTTGTGAAGGTAAACCGATACTCCCTAAGTCCCTGTGCAGAACAGCAGCATTAGTGACACATGGGGTGACCCATGTGTCCTCAGGGCGGATAGTCCAGGTCCTTAATACACACTTTTATACTCTAGTGATTATAGACGTATTCTCAAAATGGCCAGAGATTTATCCAGTGGAAAAAGCAGATGCAATCTCAGTTGCAAAATGTTTATGCAATCATTCTGGCCTGAATGGCCTGAGTGCATAGGCCTAGTAAAAATATGGATGAAATTAATACAAGGCTCTCAAAAAGGTCAAAAAGGTTGTTCATGGGAGACCTTTTCCACTCCCAGTGAAAAGTGAACCTTTAGAAAAATCCGTCAGAGAAACAACTCTGGCAGAATGGATGGTAAAACTACTAGAAAATAAGGATATTGTTTTGAACAATAAACTGCCGTAAGACTCTCCAGTCTCTTGCAGGTTGAAACCAAGTGTTATTGACAACACCCACAGCCTGTAAAATTGTAGAGAGACCATCTTGGATACATCAGAGCCACTGCAAAAAGGTTGAGGTCCCGGGAAGCCCCGACATCGAGGAGGAAGCGCCTACGCTTGGTTGTTTCGGGGGTGAGGGTGGTAAGTGCGTTCTTGGGGCCCCCGTAGGGTAAGCCCGCACTCCAATCTCTATCCGATCAACTTTAGGCAGCCAGGTGTAGGTGTGAAGGGGAACCCTGATGGTTACCTTGACTACAAAGCTCACCCTTACAGGACCCCAGCCGATGCCTACAGCAGCTGAGCCACGAGGCAGACAGAGAAGATGGACGTACGACAACTTACACCTAATGGACATGACACAAGATCACATCCATCCTTGGATGAAAAGTGCCTGATACAGATATGTGTTTAACAAAACCACAGGGAAAGACTGTTATGTTTGCTCGCACATGCCGAGCATATTAACGCAGCCATGTATGGGAAGCACCCTGGAACAAGTGCACCAAATCTGATCTCTGACCACATCTTTAGAATGACTTTTGACTTTTGTAAGGTGCACAACATCATCAACATTCTGATCCAGGAAGAAGCGCTCAACTTTAACAAGTTTTAAAGAGACTGTTGATCGTCATTGAATTTTTCTTGATTTTATTTTGCTTTTCTTTACTTATGTTATTCCCTGTTTAAAAGCTGTAATCTCACAGATGATAAGTTTGTCATTCACAGCATACGCAGATGCATCACAAACTGATGAAGATCATGAAGACTTCTTTTCCTGTTTGTTTCATGAAGATGAAGTGCTAATGATGTAGTAACTAAGAATGTGAAAGACAAGTAGTTACTTATTGTACATTTCATTTCTCTGATAAACAGGGCGGAATGTCAAGAGAAAATTGTATATATGTGATCAGCTACATGAAATGTATCCTTTCATTATTTGTGATTAAGCATATTTCTACATGACTTTTCACCTAGTAACTTGTGTGATGAACTTATGCAGATACTAACCGCATCCTGTCGTTCTGAACATTTAGATGTAGAGAAGACCAAGCTCAGCTCTTTTACGAGAGCATGCAAATGTAGAGAAGGGGAAAAACCCGCTGCTCTGAATGACGTTGTTACCTTTACACACACACACACACACACACACACACACACACACACACACACACACACAGGAACATCTTGTATAAATAAAGGACGCGGACAGTCAATAGACGCAGATCCTGTGTTCATGGCTGCCCTCGCGAGTGAAAGAACTGCAGTGTTTGTGTTTTCTAAACTCAGGAGTCTTGGCTAAAGAAAGAACAGCAGGGTGATTTAAAGAAATCCCCTGTCATGTAGATATGACCACTCCAAATGCAGCAGGTTTTAAACACCTGTTGACGGTAAAGCCATGAAGTTTTGAAAGCTCTGAATGCCAAACTTGTGACCTTTGAGCCAGTTCAGCTGGGATTTAATCATCCCATGAGATCTTCCTGCCACATAGCTCTTGCAGGATGATTTTTGCTGGCAGAATGACAGGAGACAGAAAGCCCAGTGGGTCATATATTGCACTTACAAATGAGAGGATGCCTCGCCTAGTCTTTGGCATAGGTTTTTCATTTATCCTGATCTTGAATACATCTGTCTCTGTGCACCAGTTCACTCCTAGGACTCTTTCATCTGGTAGTCCGTCATGTCTCAAATCCAAATCTTTAATCTCTTTTGCTCTTTCCTGTTCAGGAATGGAAGCAAGGACAACTCTGCTGTTGCTCATCCACTTTGTTAAGTGAAATCCTCCACTCTCACACAATGCAGTCAGGTCCCTGACCATAGTACATGCCTCTGTTTCATCTGAAACTGACAGAAGACAATCATCTACATAAAAGTTGTTCAGAACAGCGTTAATTGCTGCTTTTTCTTTTTCTTTAGCATCTTCTGCTGCTTTTTTCAGTGCATAGTTTGCACAGCTTGGGGAGGATGTTGCCCCAAACAAGTGCACCATCATTTTGTATTCTTGCAGAGGTTCATTCAAGTTCCCATTTGGCCACCAGAGAAAACGCAAAAGATCACTGTCCTCTGGAGGTACTCGCACTCTTGAATGTCAAAAGCAAAGACTCTCCACATTTCTCTCATTTTGTATGGCAGCTTTGTCATGGTCCTGGGTCGGTGACCCAGTGTTTTTGGTTCTGATGGTGTGTATTATGACTGTTGTTTTGGGTTTGGGTTTGTATCCATCCATCCATCCATCCATCCATCTTCATCCGCTTTATCCGAGGCCGGGTCGCGGGGGCAGCAGCCTAAGCAGAGAAGCCCAGACCTCCCTCTCCCCAGCCACCTCCTCCAGCTTATCCGGGGGAACACCAAGGCGTTCCCAGGCCAGCCGAGAGATATAATCTCTCCAGCGTGTCCTGGGTCTGCCCTGGGGCCTCCTCCCGGTGGGACATGCCTGGAACACCTCACCCAGGAGGCGCCCAGGAGGCATCCTTGTCAGATGCCCGAACCACCTCAACTGGCTCCTTTCGATGTGGAGCAGCAGCGGCTCTACTCTGAGCCCCTCCCGGATGGCCGAACTTCTCACCCTATCTCTAAGGGAGAGGCCAGCCACCCTTCAGAGGAAGCTCATTTCTGCTGCTTGTATCCGCGATCTCATTCTTTCGGTCACTACCCACAGCTCGTGGCCATAGGTGAGGGTAGGGACGTAGATCGACCGGTAAATTGAGAGCTTCGCTTTTACACTCAGCTCCCTCTTCACCACGACGGACCGGTGCAGCGTCCGCATCACTGCAGCCGCAGCACCAATCCGTCTGTCGATCTCCGGCTCCCTTCTCCCATCACTCGCGAACAAGACCCCGAGATACTTGAACTCCTCCACTTGGGGCAGGAACTCATCCCCGACCCGGAGTGGGCACTCCACCCTTTTCCGGCTGAGAACCATGGCCTCAGATTTGGAGGTGCTGAGCCTCATTCCCGCTGCTTCACACTCGGCTGCGAACCATTCCAGTGCAAGCTGGAGGCCTTCACCTGATGAAGCCAACAGAACCACATCATCCGCAAAAAGCAGAGATGAGATTCTGAGGCCACCGAAGCGAAAGCCCTCCGCCACTTGGCTGCGCCTAGAAATCCTGTCCATAAAAATTATGAACAGAACCGGTGACAAAGGGCAGCCCTGGCGGAGCCCATCACCCACCGGGAACGAGTCCGACTTATTGCCGGCAATGCGAACCAAACTCTTGCAACGGTTGTATAGGGATCGAATGGCCCGTAGCAATGGGCCAGACACCCCATACTCCCGCAAGACCTCCCACAGGACACCCCGAGAGACACGGTCGAATGCCTTCTCCAAGTCCACAAAACACATGTAGACTGGTTGGGCAAACTCCCATGCACCCTCAGGTATCCTTGAGAGGATAAAGAGCTGGTCCAGTGTTCCGCGACCAGGACGAAAACCGCATTGTTCCTCCTGTATCCGAGGTTCGACTAGCGGACGAACTCTCCTTTCCAGCACCCTGGCATAGACTTTCCCAGGGAGGCTGAGGAGTGTGATCCCCCTGTAGTTGGAACACACCCTCCGGTCTCCCCTCTTAAAGATGGGGACCACCACCCCGGTCTGCCAATCCAGGGGTACTGCCCCTGATCTCCACGCAACATTGTAGAGGCGTGTCAACCAGGACAGCCCTACAACGTCCAGAGCCTTCAGGAACTCGGGGCGGACCTCATCAACACCAGGGGCTCTGCCACCAAGGAGTTGTTTAACTACCTCAGTGACCTCGCCCCCGGAAATTGGCGGGTCATTCCCCTCATCCCCAGACTCTGCTTCCTCCTCGGAAGACGTGTCAGTGGGATTAAGGAGGTCCTCGAAGTATTCCTTCCATCGCCTGACAATTTTCTCGGTCGACGTCAGCAGCGCTCCGCCAGCAATATACACAGTGCAGGTAGAGCACCGCTTTCCCCTCCTGAGACGCCTGACGGTTTGCCAGAATCTCTTCGAGGCAGTCCGAAAGTCTTTTTCCATGGCCTCTCCGAACTCCTCCCACACCCGAGTTTTTGCTTCAGCCACTGCCCGAGCCGCATTCCGCTTGGCCTGTCGATACCTGTCGGCTGCCTCCGGAGTCCCACAGGCTAACCAAGCCCGATAGGACTCCTTCTTCAGCCTGGTGGCTCCCTTCACCTCTGGTGTCCACCATTTGGTTCGGGGATTACCACCACGGCAGGCACCAACCACCTTGCGGCCGCAGCTCAATGCAGCAGCTTCGGCGATGGAGACGCTGAACATGGTCCATTCGGACTCAATGTCCCCAGTCTCCCTCAGAATGCTGTTGAAGCTCTGCCGGAGGTGTGCGTTGAAGATCTCGCGGACTGGGGCCTCTGCTAGACGTTCCCAGCACACCCTCACTACGCGTTTAGGTGCACCGGGTCTGTCCAGCGTCCTCCCCCGCCACCTGATCCAACTCACCACCAGGTGGTGATCAGTTGACAGCTCAGCCCCTCTCTTTACCCGAGTGTCCAGAACATATGGTCGCAGGTCTGGTGATACGATTACAAAATCGATCATCGACCTGCGGCCTAGTGCCACGTGGTGCCACGTGCACTTATGGACACTCTTATGTTCGAACAAGGTGTTCGTTATGGCCAAACTGTGATTTGCACAGAAGTCCAATAACAAAACACCACTCGGATTCAGATCAGGGAGGCCGTTCCTCCCAATCACGCCCCTCCAGGTCTCGCTGTTGTTACCCAGGTGAGCATTGAAGTCTCCCAGCAGGACAACAGAGTCTCCAGATGGGGCACCTTCCAGCACCCCCCCCAGGGACTCTAAGAAGGCTGGGTACTCTGAACTGCCACTCGGTGCATAAGCGCAGATGACAGTCAGGACCCGTTCCCCGACCCTAAGGCGCAGGGAACAAACCCTCTCATCCAACGGGAAAAACCCCAACGTACCGGCAGCAAGCCGAGGGGATATTAGAATACCCACCCCAGCCCGCCGCCTCTCACCAGGGGCAACTCCAGACTGAGACAGAGTCCAGCCCCTCTCTAGGAGACTGGTTCCAGAGCCCAAGCCATGCGTAGAGGTGAGCCCATCTATATCTAGCCGCAGTGTTGGGAAGGTTACTTTTAAAATGTATTCCACTACAGAATACTGAATACATGCCCCAAAATGTATTCTGTAACGTATTCCGTTACGTTACTCAATGAGAGTAACGTATTCTGAATACTTTGGAATACTTAATATATTTTCATGCTGTTTACAACTACGTGAATGTCCTATTGCTGTGATTTATTACTGTTACTGAAGGTCCGCGGCTCCGAAACGTAGTAAAGGGACCTCTGGCTAATACGTCGGGTTCGTGTCGGGCTGGTAGCCGAAAACTAGCTTTACTTTGTTGTCTGGGTCAACTTTGCTTGCGGGAGACAGAGAGAGGCGTTGAAAGGCTGCTCCAACGGAACTTATTTTTTCCGGAGGAAAACACAAACACAGTGTACATGTAATGGGGAAGGCTTTAGGACCCAGGGGACCCAATGGAGGATATAAAAGAGGAAGTAGCAGCAGGTGCTCTTCATTCCCACTGACGAGCGGCTGTGAACAATGGTTGTGTGAGTAGGTGAAGAGCCTGAGAAGTTTTAATTGTCTGCTACACAAACAGTTGTTTTAAACCTCTACAGCAGAGGTTCGAGGTACAGGCTGTTTTTCTTTTAGTTCTTTTTTTACATTTGTTGAAATGTATTTGATGTTTATTGTATTTTATGTTTTTAGTAGTGATTTTTAGAAGACAAGCCAAGATAAGCCAGGTGTGCAGCAAACACAGTTGTCTGCTGGAGGTATGTTAACTTAATATATTTGACATTAAAAAAAGTATATTTATGCACTATAATCTGATTTATATTGTATTGCCTCCTGCAGGACAGGCTGCACATGTGAATTTGTCACTGTTTTTTCCTCCTCCTCTTTTTGTTGCGTTTTTGGTTTTAGTAGGGTCACCTTTTAAAACTGTTTGTTTTTTATGCTGGGTTTGTTTTTATTTCTACTGGGCTGGTGCAATATTAGTCGGGCAACGTGCAATCCCTGAGCTGGGCTCTTACCTTAGGGGAATTAGGTCTTTTAGAGGTGCTCCGTGTGGATTTGCTGTGAACAAGTTTTATTAAGAGTGATTTTAGTGCCACCGATTATTGCCTGGACTAAAACACTTAGTGCATGCGATAAGTGTTCGGTTGGGCTCGTATTTATTTGGGGTGGATTTCTTTCTTTTAAAGTAACGAGCATCTGGGACCACCGGGGTAGAGCAAGCCCTCAGGTGATAGCTGCATTGCTGGCAGGTTGCACCAATAAAACTATACTGCAGTCGTTAGTGACTTTTTCTCTATTTTGATGTTTTAGGCCTTTTACAAACCCCTTGTGTTTTCTTTTAAAATAATAAATTTTGACATATTTGACTGATATTGACCCTCTTGTCCCGTTTATTCTGGGCTCGTTCCTGTAAGAGCTTTGGGCCTGAAAGTTTGCACAAGTCGTATAGAGGCCCTTAGCGAACACTCGGTGGCTTTTACCCGCTACATACAGTTGAGTCTTAATAGCTTACTTACAAATGGGCTCGTCAGGCACTCTTCTTGGCTGCAGTGGTTATTATTATATTTACATGCTTCCAGCTCCCGTTTTTGCTCCGTGACAGCTCGGACTTTTCCTTTCTCTCCCTCCCTCGCTCACAGACACATAACGTGTATGGTAGTCCATTCTCCCTGCGGCACGGACTACACTGCCCATGAGGCTACATTCTTTAGGGCCATGCCTGTAGCATTCTGCCTTTTAGCTTAGCACAACAACAACAACAAAAAAGCGCTCTCTCACCCAGGAAACACGCAGAGAGAGAGCGTCACCCTGTAACCATGGCAACCGCAACGCTGCCGCCTGGAACAACAGAACACAGCTGTCAAACAAACCCAAACAATCCTGACCCGCGACAATATGAAACAGGAAAGTACCGCCGTGTATTCCATTTATTTCAACAAAGTAACTGTATTCTGAAGACCACCTTTTTAAACGGTAACTGTAACGGAATACAGTTACTCATATTTTGTATTCTGAATACGTAACGGCGGTACATGTATTCCGTTACTCCCCAACACTGTCTAGCCGGTACCTCTCAACCTCACGCACTAACTCAGGCTCCTTCCCCACCAGAGAGGTGACATTCCATGTCCCTATTGCCAGTCTTGGCAGCCGGGGATCAGTCCGCCAGGGCCTCCGCTCCTGGCCGCCGCCCAGCACACAATGCACCTGACCCCTATGGCGCCTCCTGCGGGTGGTGGGCCTGCGGGAGGATGGGCCCATGTCTCCTCTTCGGGCTGTGCCCGGCCGGGCCCCATGGACTAAGGCCCGGCCACCAGACGCTCGCCCTCGGGCACCCTCCCCGGGCCTGGCTCCAGGGCGGGGCCCCGGTAACCCTATCCCGGGCAGGGTAAACTGTTCCCTCGATATTCTCTTCATCAGGGTCTTCTGAATCGCTCTTTGTCTGGTCCCTCACCCAAGACCAATTTGCCATGGGAGACCCTACCAGGGGGCAAAAGCCCCCAGACAACATAGCCCCTGGGATCCCTGGGACACACAAACCCCTCCACCACGATAAGGTAGTGATTCACGGAGAGGGTTTGTATCCACTCCTGTTAATAAATACTCACCTGCACCAGAGCTGCCGCATTTTGGGTCCTTTCTACAAACTCCACACGTCTGCCACACCAGACGTGACAGTACGAACCAGCCACCATGGACCCAGCAGCAGTAAATCCATTCGAGGAGCTCCGGGACGACATTATTTACAATGTGGAGATTCTCCTCGGGCTGTGGCTAGAGAACCCTCCGGAGGAGCTTCGCCGTGCTGTGGAAAGCCGGTTACAACGGCTCTTTTCCGGCCTGCCATGGCTTCTGGAATCGCTTCCCCCGACCATGCAGGCCTTTCTCCACAACACACCACACCTTCTCTCAGCCACTTCTACCTCGCTGCCCGACTCGCCGGATGTGATGTTGCCCGGCCCGTCGGAGGCGTCTGCAAGGAGACGATCGCGCCGCCGGCGTGCCACCTCACAGCCAGACGTTCGGACTTCTAAATCGCCGGCTGTGGTGAGTGAGGACTCCGTTTCGTTTTTGGACTGTGGAACTGTTTATTCCGGGGCTGTGTTTTGTGTGGCAGATACTAAAGTGAACAGCTATTCACCTGCTCAGCAGTCTCAAGCCCAGTTAGCTGCCCAGCAGCCACCGTCAGCTCAGTTAGCTGCCCAGCAGCCACCGTCAGCTCAGTTAGCTGCCCAACAGCCACCGTCAGCTCAGTTAGCTGCCCAGCAGCCACCGTCAGCTCAGTTAGCTGCCCTGCAGCTCACTCGCTCTCAGCTAGCCACCCAGCTGCTACTTTCTGCTCAGTCACCAGTATCAGCAGCTCACTCGCTCTCAGCTCTGTCACCAGAGTCAGCTGCTCACTCTCTTTCAGCTCAGTCTCCAGTGTAACTTTCAATTCAGTCTCCAGGGCCTCCAGTGTCACTTTCAGTTCAGTCTCCTGTGCCTCCAGTGTCACTTTCAGTTCAGTCTCCAGTGCCTCCAGTGTCACTTTCAGTTCAGTCTCCAGTGCCTCCAGTGTCACTTTCAGTTCAGTCTCCAGTGCCTCCAGTGTCACCTGTAGTTCAGTCTCCTGTGCCTCCGGTGTCACCTGTAGTTCAGGCTCCAGTGCCCCCGGTGTCACCAGTAGTTCAGGCTCCAGTGCCCCCGGTGTCACCAGTAGTTCAGTCTCCAGTGCCTCCTGTGTCACCTGTAGTTCAGGCTCCAGTGCCCCGGTGTCACCTGTAGTTCAGGCTCCAGTGCCCCTGGTGTCACCTGTAGTTCAGGCTCCAGTGCCTCCAGTGTCACCCGTAGCTCAGGCTCCAGTGTCACCCGTAGCTCACTCGCTCTCCGCTCAGTCTCCAGTGCCTCCTGTGTCACTTTCAGCTCAGTCTCCAGTGCCTCCTGTGTCACCAGATTTACTCAGTCACTCCATGCAGGAAGATAATCTAGTGTCTACTTTGGGTGTTTCTCAAGGTCTAGCTACTGTTGGCTTAGTTTTCCACTCCAGGGCTTCCCCAGAGGCTAGGTCTCAGTCCCCAGCTGATTCTGGACCCCTGAAGTTTAAGCAGCCCCCTGAGAACTGCACCATGTCAGCGTTGCCTGGGCAGATCCAGTGCTCAGTGCAGCGCCAGTTGCCTTTATGTCAGCCAGTGGTCTCCATGCCTGCTGGCTTTGTGATGGCTTCTGCCGGAGGGTCCGTGGGACTGCTCCGGCCTTCGTCTCGTGTCTCCGCTGGAGGGTCCGAGGGACCGCTCCGGCCTTCGTCTCATGTCTGGCCTTCGTCTCGTGTCTCCGCTGGAGGGTCCGAGGGACCGCTCCGGCCTTCGTCTCGTGTCTGGCCTTCGTCTTGTGTCTGGCCTTCGTCTCGTGTCTCCGCTGGAGGGTCCGATGGACCACTCTGGCCTTCGTCTCCTGTCTCAGCTGGAGGGTCCGAGGGGCCCGTCCAGCTTGCAGCGCCACCGTCTCCGGCTTCCACGCCTCCGGCTTCCACGCCTC
Organism: Oreochromis niloticus; assembly: GCF_001858045.2. Taxonomy (NCBI): domain Eukaryota; kingdom Metazoa; phylum Chordata; class Actinopteri; order Cichliformes; family Cichlidae; genus Oreochromis; species Oreochromis niloticus. The sequence goes on along the minus strand of NC_031981.2, from coordinate 38,594,139 downwards.
CTGTTAATAAATACTCACCTGCACCAGAGCTGCCGCATTTTGGGTCCTTTCTACAAACTCCACACGTCTGCCACACCGGACGTGACAAGTTTAGAGACAATAACCCTGAGGTTTGTGGGGATCTCCATTTCTTGGAGTTGACTGATGTCTTGCATTGCATTGTTACAACCGGTGAGAAACAGTGAATAGCTATGAAGAGCCTTTGCATCATCTGTTTTGATTTGTGGCCAATCAAATGCTCTGTTCATGAAGGCAGTTGCAATTCTCAGTTCATTACCATAATGACAAAACAGCAACTTCCTTGCCTCACTGTAGCCTTGTTGAGGACTCATGTCCTGACAACTCCTTACCAAATCTCTGGGTTCACCTCTGGTGAACTGTTTAAGGTAATATAACCTGTCTCGATCTCAAGCTGTTCTCTTCTTGCCTTTAACTTACATTCTTCAATGTCCAAGGCTTGTCTCTGTTTCAAGGATGCGGCTCGTGCGAGCAGAGCAGCGCGCTCTGCTTCCTCTTTCTGCCGTACAGATGATACCGAAGAAGCTCTCGACGACCTCGATGAACGGCTACTGACTGAGCTTCTTCCAACGCTGGTACCTGATTTCTTTGCAGTTGGTCTAGCAGTCACTGACATGCTGTCATCTGGGCTCACGTCATCTTGATGCTGATGTCTTGTTATGATGTTCCATTTCTCAACTTCAGTCATAAACGCACTGAACTGCTCCTTTTTTGGATTGAACCAGAGGATCTGGTCCACATTCCTTTCATCTTCTGGCAACAGCGACAGTACATCATCATTGCCCGTAAGAATTCTTCATGTAGCTTTGAAAAGTTACTTAAATGTTCATCAACAATGTCAAGGCTTTCATTCTCTTTCATTAGTCCGCTAATTTTATTCATTTTCGAAGTTAATTGTGACAACTTGGACCTTCTTGCGTTTATGTGCCTGCCGAGCTGTTCTTCCAAACCTCTTTCGGTGTACTTTTGTGCCCTCTTGTGGCCAGTCCCGCTACTGCAGCTCTGTGCCCTGGGCCTGGAACCTTGCGGGTCTTTATCTGCCATCTCTGCTCCTTTTACACAACTTCTTATTCAACAAGTGCTCATGAAACAAATGGTCTATGACACAAAGCTGAGGCTTTCGTAGTGAATGTCATCTTTCTTAAGACCAAAAACACTGTCACTGACTTATTTGTAAGAAGTTGAGTATCGCAATTGTTCAATTTTAGCACGACTTGTAGCTTGGCAGCATATCATAGTCCAAAACTTTATCCATGGAAGCTTATTTCTTCTCCTCTTAGATTCTTCATGCATACAGCTCTGTACACTTAACTGACTTGCTGTATCAAACTTTGTACGATCTCATAGCGATGCAGCCGTCTCGCTTGGGAGCATGATGGTTTTACTTAATGTAGCGGCTATCTTGTTTCTTCTTGGAGTTCTCTATTTCTCTTATATCTAAAATAAGACTCTGGATGGACAAGAGACTGTTTTACGTGTCGGTTTGTGCAACAACGATGGTAAAACCATTGTGTCGCTCCGCCATTCGCTTGTTTATTTCTCACAAACCTTTCACAACAAAAGCACCATATCCTTTTCAGGCTTTTCAAAATAAAACATGTAATAACTATAAATGGCGCTAACACTTACTTTAGCTCAGGGGTCCCCAATCCCACTCCACGAGGGCCGGTGTCCCTGCAGGTTTTAGATGTGTCCTTGATCCATCACAGCTGATTTAAATGGATAAATTACCTTCTCAACATGTCTTGAAGTTCTCCGGAGGCCTGGTAATGAACTAATCATGTGATTCGGGTGTGTTGACCCAGGGTGAGATCTAAAACCTGCAGGGACACCGGCCCTCGCGGACTGGGATTGGGGACCCCTGCTTTAGCTGACTGGTTCTTCCTGTAATTTGAATTCTAACAGTTGTCAAATAGAGCTGTCAGCTGTGTACCAACCTGACTTCTGCACAACTGATGGTCCCAACCCCATTAAGTAGGAAAGAAATTCCAAATATGAACCCTGACAGGCACACCTGTGAGGTGAAACCATTTCAGGTGACTACATCATGAAGCTCACTGAGACAAGGGCAAGGGCTTGCAGCACTGTTAACAAGGCAAAGGGTAGCTACTTTCAGGAATCTGTAAACAGTGTTGGGAAGCTTACTTTTAAAATGTATTCCACTACAGATTACAGAATCCATGCCCCAAAATGTATTTTGTAACGTATTCAGAATACGTTACTCAATGAGAATTCCCGTCTAGATCTCCAACCGCGCTTGTGGGACATCTACTCAGTCTCCGAAAACTGCCTCATCTTCTCCCTCAAATGAAGCAAAACCAACCAATTGGGCTGTCCCACGCCTATTTACTACTTCAAAATAAACTCACCTTTAAGTCCCTTCGAATCGCTAACCCATTACCTCCACCTTAGAAAATCCCAGCACGCCTTACTTTCAGATCCATTGTTCATCACCGAATCCGGTCACCCCGTAACCAGATCATGGTTTCTTTCTCACTTTCGCCAAGTGCTCTCATCATCCAGGATTCTTCCCAATCTCTTTTCTGGCCATTCCTTCTGCATCGGAGCCGCGACTTCTGCCTCCTGCAAAGGAATCCCTGACCACATAATCAAGCTCCTTGGCTGATGGTCTTCTCAAGCCTACCAGTCATACATTTGCAACAATCTCCTAGACCTCCGAAACGCCCAGTCTTCACTTATGTAGGAGATGCCTTCTTTGCGGATTTGCCCGGCCCGGGAGCCGTTGCCTGTCCCCTTCGAGGCCTTCCCCAAACCGCAGCACCAGTTTGTACTTCTCATCGTTCATCGTTACCGAGGTTGTGGTACCAGCTAGTTGGTATTGTTAGTAATTTTTCACCTATTTCAAATTTGCAATTTGCCAGTTGCTAATTTGGTAATTTGTTAGCAAGATTGTTAAAAATAAAAGTTGTGGAAAGTCAGTTCAAATCCTTATTGTGCAAATACCAGATTTTTTAAAACCCTTTTCGATCTGGTTTTCAAAAGAAACATCCTACTAAACTGCTTCTTTGAAGGCCTATACTAATCTTTGATTGCTCCTGATGCAGGCAATAGTTCTGTTCTATTTGACCTCAGTGCACTCTGATACTCTTGACCAGAACATATCACTGCATATGCTTAATGTTCTGACTGTTATCTCTGCCTCTGTGTTACATTGGTTTTCTTATTTATCTAATAGGACCTTGACTGTTAGTGCAAATACATGCTCTAAAATTGCTTTGTGTGTGGGATTCTACGAGGTGTAGTCCTGGGCCGTTCAGTCTTCCCAGTCTCCATCTGTGCCAGTGAAGGTGAGTTCTTATGTCTTTTTTGGTTCACCTGCCTGATAGACTGTGCACCATAGTCCACTGTTTAACTTGGATCTTTAGCAATTACCTTGTTCAAAATGCCAACAAGACTGAAACCATAATCATAGTTCCTCCTAAAACCAGTCAGGGTCTTACTTCCTTTTATTTAACTACTAAGTTAAAATCGGTGGTTTATATTGGTTCCTTGCTGGTTTCTGATTCACCTGTAAATTTTTGTTCTTGTTCCTGTTTCCTTCGATTAAGGGACATTTATAAGTTGTGACATATGGTCTTTTTGACTTAACTGGAGATAATTATTCATGGATTTGTGTCATTGTGCTTAGATTAGTGTAATGCCTTAATTAATGGCTTAGATACATCATCTCTTTCATGCCCCCAAGCGATACAAAGGGTTTTGGCCCGACTATGAACATGATGTAGTGAGTGAGCTCACATTACTCCTATTTTATATTCATTATGCTGGCTCCCAGTAGATTTTAGGATTTGTTTTAAAGTACATACAGAGCACTAAATGTCCTAAACACTCTGCGGCCTGCAGTGTTTGATCACAGGCTCAGAATTTGTTGTTCTTTGTACAAGATTAAAGACTGGGGAGGCAGAGCCTTTCAGTCTGTGACACCAAGATTTTGGAACAGTCTCTCACTACAATTATGTTTAGCTGACTGTGGATTTAAAAAGAAAATAGTTCACAGTTTGTTTTAAAATGTAACCAGGCTTTGCATTGATTGCCTGTTCACTTTATTTTGTGTCTTGACATTTTTTTACAACAGTTTATTTTCTTATTGAATTGACTCTGTTTTATTGTATAGCAGTTTGTGACTGCTTATCTGTGAAAAGTGTTTAATAAAGAAGCTTTGTTAATTTTACTCCCTAACAACATGAGCAGCAACATGCAGCAACACAGTATAAAAGATTCAGTAAGCTACATCAGTGTCTACTGTTTACTATCATAGCCAAGTGGCTTACAAACGTAAACAGAAGTTTTCACTATCACTACTAATTAATGTTATCTTGTTGTATCTCTGTTGTGGTCAGTGCTATCCTCTATGCTGTTGCATGCTGGGGCAGCAGGTTGAGGGTCACAGACGCCAACAGACTCAATAAACTGATCCCCAAGGCCAGTAATGTTGTGGGGATCAAGCTGGACTCCGTTAGGGTGGTGTCTGAAAGGCAGATGTTGTCCAAGATAAGGACAATCATGGATAATACCTCCCACCTTCTCCATGACGTGCTGGCTAGTCACAGGAGCACATTCAGTGAGAGACTGAGATTACCAAAAAGCACCACTGAACGACACAGGAAATCATTCCTACCTGTTTCCATCTCCCTGTACGACTCCTCCATCTAACACACTGTGAACACTGCAGTAGTTACACCCTTTTTACACACGCTCTTTTCTACTCTGGAATATTGTCATCAATTTTCTTGATATTTATTTATAATCCCCTCTGTTAATCCTTGATATTTATTATTGAGTGATCTGTATATATTAGTGCTGTTTCTTAAATGTGTAAAATCTGTAAAATAATGTATTGTTTGGAGTTTAGTCTGTTACTGTTACTATTTTTACAATTTATCCTTGGAGCAACTGTAACCCACATAATTTCCTTAGGGATTAATAAAGTATTCTGATTCTGATTGTTTCAGGATGACCTGCCATTATCCAATGACATATCTGCTTACCTGTATCTTTTGCTCGTTTCTCCTCCTCTTCTTTTCTCTTTTTTCTAAACTGAGCTCCTGATGGCTTTGAACTTTTCTTTTTCATCTTCCATTGGTTTTAATTTTGCACTTCAGCATGAACACCCATGCACCAATCCGAGGATCACCACAACATAACCTAATAAACCTACACCTTAGTTCACAGATTCGCTTTGTCTAGGGTTTATTTCTGGGGTTACGCACAGCCCAGGATTCAAATCATGACTACATAATGGGCTTGGATTTACAAACTTTTGAATTAAGTTTGCTCTATTTGGAAGCAGCAGGCACCCCTCCCCTTTCGACCGATTGTGTGAGACTTTAAATCATCAAACTGTAAATTATAAATTTTAAATTGTTACCCGGATAGCAACAGTGAGTGATGTTGATTTTTCATCTCATCCATCATTATGGTCAGCATTGAAATGTCAATGTTGAAACAACATTATAATACTGATGTAACCAGACGGTCTGACAGTAATAACATTGATTCACTGTTGTTCTTTTGTCATTGATAATTATCTATTTATAGTCGACCAGGTGACAACAACAACATCGAGAAAACATCTATTTATAGTTGACCAGGAAATTAAAGCTGCCAGCACCTGGACTATTCCGTAGCACCCCTCTCACAATGGTACATCCCTTCAGGTCACCATCGAAAATCCATTGATTTATAGTTGAGCGGTAAATTATATTGAATCTCAGCGGGTATAAAGTTGACCAGAGAAAGCAAATTGAATGTTCTTTTGTTATCAAAGATTGTTGATCTATTTATAGTTTACCAGCTGACAAAAATCATGTGGAAATGTCATTTATGTATAGTTCGACGGGAAATTAAAGCGGCGATCACTTGGACTATTCCGTAGCACCCCTCTTACAGTGGTACATCCCATCAGGTAACCATTCATAAGTCTTGTACAGTAGAGAGGGAAATTACAATTAAGCTCAGCAGAGCTGACCAAAGAAGGCCGTATAAGTTCATGCACTGCACTGGACTGCACTGGATTTGTAAACTACCATCCATACAAGTTAGATACTCAATTCAATTCAATTCAGTTTTATTTATATAGCGCCAAATCACAACAGAAGTCGCCTCAAGGCGCTTTATATTATACAGTAGATCGCACAATAATACATACAGAGAAAAACCCAACAATCACATGACCCCCTATGAGCAAGCACTTTGGCGACAGTGGGAAGGAAAAACTCCCTTTTAACAGGAAGAAACCTCCGGCAGAACCAGGCTCAGGGAGGGGCGGGGCCATGGTAAATGGCCTGCATTTGTATAGCGCTTTTCTAGTCCATAGGACCCCAAAGCGCTTTACACTACATTCAGTCATTCACCCAGTCACACACACATTCACACACTGGCGATAGCAAGCTACATAGTAGCCACAGCTGCCCTGGGGCGCACTGACAGAGGCGAGGCTGCCGGACACAGGCGCCACCGGGCCCTCTGACCACCACCAGTAGGCAAACATGGGGTTAGTATCTTGCCCAAGGATATTTGGCATGCAGCCAGGATGCAGCCTGGGATCGAACCACCGACTTTCTGATTAAGATAAGATAAGATAAGATGGCCTTTATTAGTCCCACAGGTGGGAAATTTGTTTTGTTACAGCAAAAGTGCAAAGTTATGTAGCAAGTGGCTGACCTGCTCTGCCACCTGAGCTACAGCCACCCTATAAATCTGCTGCCATCTGCTGCTATTGGTTGGGATGAGAGAAGGAAAACGTCCTTACATTATTCTTAGTGTTTAACCATTTACTTATTTGGCTATTTTCAAATATAGCACCCTTTTTATATTCTAATATACACTGACAATGGCATCACGCTGGTCAAGCAGGCGTAAATTAAGGTCAATGGTTGAGGTCACAGAGTCAGAGATACTCCAGCACTTCGAAGAGATGGTGAACAAAATGTCCAAAGCGACAATGCTGTTGCACCAGTTGAAGTTAAGCGACTGCGGGGAGCCGTGGAGTCTGGTGTTTCCTACTGTTGTCACCCAGACATAGACAGGCCAGAAGTTACAGGGGACTATGAGCAGTTTTCAGAAGTGAGAACTCTGTATCACCGGACAAGGCTAATGACTGTGACTTTAGTTTTGAGCGCTTTGGCTGCCATGCATCACCTTTTGATTCAGATAATATTGATACTGAAGCTGGGGCTGAAGCTCCAAATACTGAGTTCTTAAGAACAAGTTTAAGATACTGGGATTCCACATTTTCAGTCTCGTTGGTGGCAGTAACAGCAATTTTGTGTGTGTTTAACCCAGACCTACCTAAAGATGCCAGGACAGTTCTCAGGACGCAAGGTCAAATAAGGACAATGAAAATGGATAAATTACAAACAGTGACGTGAAACAAAGACGTGTGACAAGGAAACTTTTTCGTGTAATAAATTATTTTGCTATTGATGCAAACATGTCTATTGTCTTTTTTTTTTTTTTTTTAATTACATGAGGTCCGATGCTTTATATTTTCTGGATATTATTATGGAGATGATACATTGTAAGATAATGTTTAACATATAAAGGGTGTCAAATTTGTTGAATAAGTACAAATATCTGTTTCGGAGGTTTGATGGTTACTTGCAGTAGTTTAGTATCGATTGAAATACCTATTAAGAACTGTAGATTTTCAGTCATGATTTCACTGTTGTCTCAATAGTAACCAAGGGTGCAAAAGTGATAGAAAATCAACATCAGTGTTCAACATTGATTCAATATCAAATTCTGACATTGTTTCAACATTAACAGAGGGTGCAAAAGTGACGTTAAATCAATATCAGATTTCAACATTGATTCAATAGAATTGCCTGATATTGATTTAACATTGTTTCAGTGGATATTTGCTATCTGGGTATTGATCCCTTTACCTCTAGTCCTGAAGTTTATATTTATTTTCTTACTCATCTTATATTTATTGTTTGTTTTCTTGCACTCCTGTAACTGGAGCCTCATCATCTCGTCTCTCTATATACTGTACTGTACATAGCGGAGATGACAATAAAGTTTACTTTGACTTCAGCACAGCAGCAAGCAGGTGCACTGAGGGCTCTCGCGCTCACTTTTCGTGTATAGAATTTCGTAAAAATATTGGTGCAAATTATAAGTCTGTATCATAATCTCTGGTGTTTTCATGTTTGTTTGTTTGTTTTTATTTTGCTTTATTTTGCGGGTTGGTTATTAGATGCTGCTCCAGCCAGCCAGAGAATCCCCCGCCGCCCCGCCTTCTCCTCCCTGTGCCGCAAGCAGCAGGCGCAACTCACAAACGGAGGGCGCCCTTACTCAATAGAAAACCGATCGGTGCCTGAGACATAACCGAAATTCGCTGGCATGATGTCGGGGCAGCATGAGTACAAGCAACTTTTTTTTTTCCGATGCCCATGATGCTGCCCCCCACCACGATGCCACCCTGGGCAACCACCCATGTCGCCCATATCAAAAACCGCTACTGAACATGATGTCCATTTTCACTTTTTAGCAGGGTAATGACTAATTATATGTGGCATCCAAGTTGTGTGTTGAAGTCTGAGTTGCATAGCAGTAAATGTAATGTAAGGCTCTTTGCCTTCTTTCAGCTCCTTTTCTCTGTTTCTAATGGATTGTGTAAGGAAATGAGGTGTTATTTTTCTTCCATTTTTATTATTTCAGTTTACTATTTCTAGTTTCATTATTTTGTTATTGCTATTGCATCATAATCATGTAACAAGCATTTGCATTGACGCATTTATTAATAGTGATATTGCATTTAGATGTTTAAACATATTGGCACCTAATTAAGCTTTTATTACAGGTGCAGTTATAACTACTTTAAACTGTTGAGTTGAATTTATAATCTTAAATGTTTATATGCAGACTGCATGGTGAAAGAAAAGGCCTAACGCTGAGTAACTCTGTGCCAAAATAAGACAGGAAGTTACATGTTTTTGAAGTTACATGCTTTGCTGCCATAGGCCCCGGTCTGGATGGGCCTGGGCTCCCTTGCCTTGGTGGGTACTAGAGGACGGGGGTGCCTACTGGGATCAGCCGGGGAGCTGGCCCTAAGGAGGGGCATCTTGCCCCTCCCTTCTTTTCCTCCCCATCCCCGGCTGCCTCCCTCTTCCCGCTCCACCACACCCACCCACACAGGTAGGGCCTTGGGGTGCGGGTGTGTCACCAGGGTGCAGGGGAGGCATTCCCCCCCCTCTGTCCCCTTCTGGCCACCTGCGCCTCAATTTTATTTCACAACTTAGACATCCACATTATTCACACTCTCATAACACACACACACACACATATATATATGTATATATGTATATATATATGTAGGGCCTTGAGGGTGACCAGGTTAACGGCGTCCAGAGGATGGTCTGTGTATGCAACCCTACCTCTGGCGCCGGTGCCCACCTCTCAATTTTAAATCCATGTAGACATTGAGGGTTCTCGGGAGGGGCCGTGCTAACACCTGCTGCTCTCTGGCAGCAGCACCATGCCCTCCCTTGTTTTTTTTTTTTTTTTTTTTTTTTTTTTTTTTTTTTGTCTGTCCCATTTGGTTCTTAAGCCGTCAGAATTGTTGTCTGAAGACCAACAAGGGTACCAAATGGATTTATTTTGCCAAATGGATCATCATGGCATTGCCGTATTGGTCCATTTGATCAAACTTTGTTGTTATTATTTATTTTATTTTCAGTTGTTACAGATGGGACAGACATGACTGGGGGATAGGAAAGGGAGAAAGAAAGAGAGGAAGGAAAAGAAAAACAGAAGGGAAAAGGGACAGTGAGAAAGGGCACTTACAAAGACAAAGAGAAAGAAGAAAAAAAAAAAAAATCTCCTGGATCACCTGTTGAGAGAAAAAGAAGAGAAGACAAGCAAAAAAAACCAAACAAAAACAAAGCAACATACTAAACACAACACCATCACGTTAATCTAGCTGAGTGTGAACAGCAGTAAATACTAAATATTGAAAGTTGTTGTGCAGCACGCAGGACAGACAGCGCACAATGTGCTTTGAAGTAGCAGCTAAGAAAGGTGTAGTTTATGTCTACGAACAGTGAACACCCGTGTGCACACCTGTGTGGATCAACGCGCTTGTATACAAAAGGTTTTCCCATGTAACGGTCTGCTAGAGGGTGTGGAGGCCCATAGCCCCGTCCTCCAGGGCATGAAGCAGGCATGGAGGAGATCCAGGCTCCAGACATCCAGAGGACCCAGAGTGCGAGAGCCCAAGGAGTACCACCGGAGGGGCATCCGTGCCACCTTCCTGGGAAGGGCTGAGGAGATCCCCAGACGAGGGGTCACCCAGTAGCCACGGAGCAGAAGCCAGAGGGGGCTGCACCGGCGTGCCCGCCGGCTCTGCCGGCAGCCAGCTGTGCCAGAGTGAACCGAGTTGCAGGCCCCGAGGCCGGAGGCCCGAGGGCCCCTTTGCCCCAGAAGAGGCCTGACCAAGCGACAGGCATCGGGCCCCGCCAAGTAGCCACCGGGAGTGAGCCGGTGCATACCTGAGCGCCCAGCCCCGGACACCAAGAACCACCAATGCACCAACCCCTGAGGGCATCAGTTACCAGCAGGGAGTGTGGTGAGGGGAGATAGGCCTCCACACTTGGAGGGCCTGGGAGTACCCAGGGAGGTGGAGTCTAAGACTCGACCTGACATATAGACACAGACAAACAAGCACACACAGACATAAACATGCTTTCCCACCCTCATGCACACATATACAAACACTCAGCACTCACCCAACGTAGGGACAGACATACATAGACATGTACACACAATCATACTCCCCAAACATACTCTATGCCCTGGGTCCAGGTACCCTCGCCCCCAGAGGGGGAAGCGGCACCCAGACCCAAGAGATGTGACCCTTTCCCCCGGGGTGGAGGCAAGCAGACCGCCCCAGGCTCCGCAGCAGCAGGGAGGCCAATCGGGCAGCCAACACCTCCTCCCAGCCCCCGCCCCGATGGCTAGTAGAGAACGGGGGTGTGTGAAGACCCCATACCTCCCTCCTCCCGCTCATGTGTAGTGTTGCTGCATGTTGTTCTAAAGTGCATTTGTTGGTTTAGGGTCCGGATGGCTTGAGGATAGAAGCTCTTCTTGAGTCTCTCTGTCCTTGCCTGGATGATGCGGAACCTTCTACCAGATTGTAGAAGTTGGAACAGTTTGTTGCCAGGATGGGACGGGTCCAGTATCTGCGTTGCTCTAGTCCGGCATCTCCTGGTGTAGGTGTCCTGAAGTGGGGGGAGAGCAATCCTGCAGCAGCGTTCTGCTGTACGGATCACTCTCTGTTTTAAATGCACTTTAGAACAACACGCAGCAACACTACACATGAGCGGGAGGAGGGAGGTATGGGGTCTTCACACCCCCCCGTTCTCTACTAGCCATCGGGCGGGGGGCTGGGAGGAGGTGTTGGCCGTCCGATTGGCCTCCCTGCTGCTGCGGAGCCTGGGGCGGTCTGCTTGCCTCCACCCCGGGGGAAAGGGTCACATATCTTGGGTCTGGGTGCCGTTTCCCCCTCTGGGGGCGAGGGTACCTGGACCCGGGGCATAGAGTATGTTTGGGGAGTATGATTGTGTGTACGTGTCTATTTATGTCTGTCCCTACGTTGGGTGAGTGCTGAGTGTTTGTATATGTGTGCATGAGGGTGGGAAAGCATGTTTATGTCTGTGTGTGCCTGTTTGTCTGTGTCTGTATGTCAGGTCGGGTCTTAGACTCCACCTCCCTGGGTACTCCCAGGCCCTCCAAGTGTGGAGGCCTATCTCCCCTCACCACACTCCCTGCTGGTAACTGATGCCCTCAGGGGTTGGTGCATTGGTGGTTCTTGGTGTCCGGGGCTGGGCGCTCAGGTATGCACCAGCTCACTCCCGGTGGCTAATTGGCGGGCCTGGTGCCTGTCGCTCGGTCAGGCCTCTTCCGGAGCAAAGGGGGCCCTCGGGCCTCCGGCCTCGGGGCCTGCAACTCGGTTCACTCTGGCACAGCTGGCTGCCGGCAGAGCCGGCGGCACGCCAGTGCAGCCCCTCTGGCTTCTGCTCCGTGGCTACTGGGTGACCCCCTCGTCTGGGGATCTCCTCAGCCCTTCCCAGGAAGGTGGCACGGATTCCCCTCCGGTGGTACTCCTTGGGCTCTTGCACTCTGGGGCCTCTGGATGTCTGGAGCCTGGATCTCCTCCATGCCTGCTTCATGCCCTGGGGGACGGGGCTATGGGCCTCCACACCCTCTAGCAGACCGTTACATGGGGAAACCTTTTGTATACAAGCGCGTTGATCCACACAGGTGTGCACACGGGTGTTCACTGTTCGTAGACATAAACTACACCTTTCTTAGCTGCTACTTCAAAGCACATTGTGCGCTGTCTGTCCTGCGTGCTGCACAACAACATTCAATATTTAGTATTTACTGCTGTTCACACTTAGCTAGATTAACATGATGGTGTTGTGTTTAGTATGTTGCTTTGTTTTTTTTTTGTTTTTCTTTTGCTTGTCTTCTCCTTTTTCTCTCAACAGGTGATCCAGGAGATTTTTTTTTTCTTTCTCTTTGTCTTTGTAAGTGCCCTTTCTCACTGTCCCTTTTCCCTTCTGTTTTCCTTTTCCTTCCTCTCTTTCTTTCTCCCCTTCCTATCCCCCAGTCATGTCTGTCCCATCTGTAACAACTGAAAATAAAATAAATAATAACAACAAAGTTTGATCAAATGGACCAATACGGCAATGCCATGATGATCCATTTGGCAAAATAAATCCATTTGGTATCGTTGTTGGTCTTCAGACAACAATTCTGACGGCTAAAGAACCAAATGGGACAGACAAAAAAAAAAAAAAAAAAAAAAGAAGTTACATGCTTTGCAGGAAGTGAAACCGAAACCAGAGTCTGAGTGAAAGTTATTCTGAGGAGCAGTTTCGATGATGCTATTATCTTTTATACTTTTATATCTTTTGATTAAGCTTTTAGTAGAGGTTCTTGATTAAAACATTTATTCAGTAGAGTACACATTTCGGTTCGGTTATTACATACACGAGAGCAGCTTCTGTCTCTCTGTCTGGGGAGAGGTCAGGAGCTAGTCGGCGAGGTGAAATGGGGTGCGATTGTGGTTAGCACATAGACACACACGTAACCACACACACACACACACTTAGTTAGAGGGAATCATATATAGGTGAAAGTTTAATCTGTTTTGCTTGGGGTTGCTTTTAGACTATATTAGGAGGAGCAAACATATTGGCAACCTTTGAAACCTTTGGAACTTCTGTTATGAAAATGATTATAATCATCTATACACAATTGCATTTTGTGCTTATTAAAGAGCTGTCGCTCCTTGGTCAAGTGAGGGTCAAAAAACATTTGGTTGGCGTTATGATCAGCTAATCTACTGTGAGTTTGACTGGAGCTGTGGAAGGATCGCAACACACACTTACAAGACATGTATATCAGGTTATTTTTATGATCTCTTATTTGTTTACATTCTTTGATTAAGTTTTAAGTAGTACCATTTAAGTAAGACATTTATTCAATATATTACACATCAGTTTCAGTTGTGTATGTGCTGGCCTTTGTCTGGGGAGAAGGTGAGAGGTGAGACAAAGTGCAGCTGCGGTTATGACATAACCACACACATACATACACATAGTAGTAGGCTCATTTTGTGGTAAAGAGTTCAGATTTAATTCTGCTATAACTGCAAGAGTGCCGGCGTACGCGACCGAGCTGTTTCAGGAAACCGATCTGCTGATTCCAGCGATAAGCGACAGCGGTGAGACGAGCTGTGGGGGAAAACATCTGGATGGAGGCGAAGACGCGAGGTTCTTTTTAAACTGTGTCACAAGTTGTCAAACAGAACATTTGTGGTTTTGAGTTGACGTATCCATTTAATTTACGCAAGAGGGGGCGTTCTAATACCCTGATGTATAAAACTGTGTTCTGAAGTTTTGGAGCTAGAGATCTGATGCTGTCTGCGAACAGGGTTAGATCTCTCTGCACGTGTGTCATTAAATCTTCGTCTAATTTCACCCGGCCGGATCAGTGGTCATTATTTTGTATTCCTCCTTCAATTTCTGAACCCTAACAATTGTTATCAGGGACCAAGCAGGCAAGAACATACAGGCACAAGTATAATCTTCACAAAATGGGTTTTATTATACTCCAAAACTATTACAAAAATTTAAAATGACAGAAACAAACTATATTAAGAACCAAGTGGGCCCATGAAAGAGGTCAACTTAACAAACACTTAACAAACCTAAACTCAGCAAACTGACCTGCCCAAATGACAGACAGCTCCAGTAAGTGAATGAACCATTGTATACGCCAAGGATGAAAACCACAGAGATAATAGCTAACCATAATACAAGAAGGACCCCAGCCCCCCTGTGTGAACACAACAGATGGTTAAGTCTATGTTATTGGCCTCTGCATTTAAACCAGCTCCACCCTCAACCTCCTCTGTTGCCCAAACCAGGAAGGACTGCAGCGGCAGCCAGCTAACTCAAAAAGAAACCATAACAAACAATACTAAACAGACTCTATGCCATCATTTGGACTGAAGCTTACTGCTGTAATGTGTTACAAACTATCTCAAAAATTTAAATTGGTTCATATATAATCACTGAAGCTTTACAGCACAATGTAAATATGGGACAGAAAGGTAAACATGAATATTACCCGAGTATTTCAGTTGTGTGGTTGCATGCAGCCTTCACAATTGTGTTTCTCCCAATTTTAATTTGCACAACAAGAAACGAAATAAAGGGGGTTTTTTTCAGATCATCTTGGTGAATAAGCATCAACTCTATGAATTCAGTTTTTATTACCAGGAAACATAAAGGCTGCGCCTGTCTACTTGCGACAACAACAACAGATGACTGAAATGCCCGTGATTGCTTTTCCGCTCGTTCGTCCTTTTCCATAAATGGGGTTTGTGTTTTGTGTCACACAGCTCAAGTTGTGGTCACGATTCATGCTCTGAGGCTTTTCCACTCACTCCCTCTTGTTTTTCTCTTTGTTCAGACACAAACTGACAAGGCAAAAACCAGGTGAGCTACTTTGTGTATCTAATTTTATGTTTTTGATTGCATTTTTCCCTTATTCTTTGATTGTGTTTTGATTTCCAATGTGAATGTTTCTGTGATTATTGCTGAGACCTGCAGTCTTTTAAGCTTTCATCAGTTAGTTCATGACTCAACCCAGAATTTAGCCAGTTACAGTTTTAGGTTCAGCTTCTTCCCCTCACCCCCAGCAGGTTTTTGACAGATGGCCCCGCCCCTCCCTGAACCTGATTCTGCTGGTTTCTTCTCCTTAAATGGGAGGTTTTCCTTCCCACTGTCACTAAGAGCTTGCTCACCATGGGCCATTTATTATTGGAATTTTTCTCTGTGTTATTGCAGATTCTATGTTCTATGCTTCCAATGCCAAAGCCCACTCACACTAAAGAAAAACAAAACAATATGTTTTATTGACTTTATTGTCCTTGTTTTGTGTTTCAGTGTCTACTGTTTACTGTCATATACAGTTGTGCTTTCTTTTCAATACTTGAAAAAATAACAAGCATTAATTGAACTTTTCAGTGTCAAACACAATACATAAAGAAGTAACTTTTCAGTCTATGTTTATGTATTCAGATTACATATTACAAAACACACACAGGTCAAGATCTTCTGGAGGCTGGTGCATGGCAAAGTTGCCACTCTTAAAGTGATTGTTTCATTACAGTGGAAATGGGAGAACAGGGTTTCCTGGTGCCTCAGGATCAATAGCCCACCTCCCGTTCTGCGAACACATGAACAGCTGCTTTACTCTCATGTCTACGTACTTGTCAGGATGTTCATGAAAACTGTTCCTGTCCTCTGAGGGGTGTGGATGATGATTATTGCTTATTTATTACCAGTATTTATCTTCTGTGTATCATCTCTTTCATTTGCATTTCTCACAAATTGATTTAATTTGCGACTCCAGTGAAATCCATTGTGTTGTCATTATGAGATGCAAAACAAGTGTTTTGTATGCAGATGTATAGTTCTGTGAAAAAGGGTTTGTCCTTTCCTGATTTCTTTCTCTTTTTTGGCAAAAAGAAACTATTTTAAATGATATGTTTATTAAGGAAAAAAAGAGATCCAAACCTATCAACAAAGTAATTATGATTGATAATTTGTGATGACGGTAATGAGTCTTTTACATGGGTGTGGAGGAACTGTTTGAATTCAGCCAGACTGAAGGACTTTCACTTCAGCTCAGTTTGATTTATATAATGCCAAATGACAACAATAGTTGCCGTCATTACGTATCCTCCACGCTCCATTCAAAAGCCTAACCCTAACCCCTCTGGAACGGCCTTCTTTCTGCCTTCCTCTCTTCTGGTAGCATTTCATGCTGGACACCTGCCAGCAGCTTGTTTAAGGTTGTGTGAAACCATCTCAGTTGGATTTAAGGCTAAACTTTGAATAGGCCATTCCATAATGTTCATTTCTTGATTTATTTTAACAATTCAGGGGTGAACATCCCGATATGTTTCAGATCAATGTCCTATTGCATAACCTTCATGTTCCAAAGCTCATAACCATTGTCATTCAGGATTTTCTGTTAGTGAGCAGAATTCATAGAGTTAGGTGCAGATGCAGATTATGACTGGGAGAGAAGGCTTCAGGAGGACCAGTGAGAAGCAGGGACCATCTGCAGGACAGCTGACAAACCACAGTGGGTTGCACCACTGGGCTTCCAGGAGATGCTGTTTCACTCTGCCATGCATACTTTGATATTCTTAAGAGGGCCTTTACTTTGTTCATCTTTAATCAACCTCACAATCTAAGCTATCACATGCAAATGGCAACAACAATGATACAAAGGGTGGTGGGAGAACAGTGAAGTGAGGATACACAGTGTGAAACACCTGTACAATAATGTTGATGTGATATACAGAATGTCAGGAAAGAAATTCTGGTATTTATGTGATTCTTGAGGTTTGATTTAAGAATCAAAGGGTGGAATTGTATAGGAATTTCTTTTATTTATGTATTATTCACATTATTTTATTGTATAATGCCTTGGTGCCACTGGATTTTTAACATGTCTCACACTCATACAGTTAGACAGATGGTGGGGGTCTGGTAAGGAAGTTGGGGGGAAGCAGACAACTCCACAGGAAGAATCTTTTGTCTCTTCGATGACTCTGGGAGGTAGCAAGGGAGTGTGAACCTTAAGGTGTGAAACAGCTGTCTACTGCCTTTTGTTGAGGAATACATATATATATATTTAGTGCTTATTTTCTCATTATTTTGTTTATGTATTTTAATAACAGGCCAGCTTTGACTCACAAACCAATTGCTTAGCCAGACTGGAGCTGTGCAGAACAGGAAATCTTGTGCAGAGCTGCAGAGGCAGTATTTTAAGAACAGGAAACAGATGCAGACAGAAAAAGCGGAACTAAGCAACACACACACACACACACACACACACACACACACACACACACACACACACACACATCACGTAAGGGCAGAGATAAAGAAGTTGTTTTGATCGAAACTGTGTATGACGTGAGAACCAAAATAACACAGGAGGGACCTGATTATCATATAGGTTATAGGCTTCTAATGCTTCAGATCTGCAAGTGGCGTAGCGCTGTGCACATCTCTCTTCCGGAAGATGAGTGAATAAAATGATTATAAATATTTTGACCAACTGAGTCACGTTTTCTCTGTCCAGTAATAGAATAAAAAGAACAGGATTCAATACTTTTGTTCCTGGAGAAGGTATTTAACTGAGAGCCATGTTAGACTCAGGGAGACTCTGCTGACCATTTGCCCCACGATCATGCAGGCTCTCCACCAAGCTTGGTTTTCTGTTCTTTGTTGGTGATTAAAGAATGTTAGCTACCGCTCACCGCTTGTCTGCAGGCTTTATTCAATGGAAAACTTCCACAACAAGATGGCGTCGCTAACAGGATGGGTCGTGGGGTCGCTGAACAACGGTTTCGTGGACGGGCTGATCTCCCCTGAGGAAAAAGGTACCTTCGTCCTACCGGCTGTTGAAGCGAAGGAAATGGAGGAGTCACGGAGCCTTTTTTTTTAGCCACCACCAAGACCATCGACTTTGAGGGGACTCCTGCAGATGGGTGAGTTGTAGCTAACTTGTATACGGTCATGGAGAGTTTTTCTCTGGCCGGGGGGGGGAGCTAGCCGACTCTGGAGTTCGAGTCTCCGGAGGGAAAATCCTGGCAGTTTGAGGCCCCAGGCTTGTGTTAGGAATGGCTCATCAAAAGGACAGTGGCTTGAGCACGCTGTTGGGGGGAAGCCACCCCAGGCCTGTGGTCAGTTCGAGTATGCCACAGAGACGGCGGTTCGGGTACACTGTTGGGAATCATTTCTGCACACTAGTGTGCGCGGAGTGACAGTATTTTAGCACTTTTCTGCCGAGAAGGGAATAATGCCATTGCAGAGGATGCTCTGAATGTAAAGGGAAGCTGGATCCAGTAAGGCGGCAGGCCTTCCACCAGGCGGCCAGGGACAGAACTCAATGTGTGACTGTATGGTAAGAACTGTGGGTAAAAGTATGTTGTGTTAGATGGCAGAGAATGGTTGTGTGAGAAACGGTTCACTGAGCATGAACCGGTTGAACGTTAGAAGAAGAGTTGGGGAGAAAGGAAAAGAAATGTTGAACAAGTGAGTTAATAGGTTGATGTGTGGGTGTAAAAACAGTGAAAATGGGGTTAAAAAAGTTGAAAAATTGGGAACAAAAACAGGAAAAACAAAAGAAAAGAAAAAAGAGGAGTGTAGAAATGTGTGTAAAAGTAATTGTCTCCAACTAGCGGAAGGTGGTGGTACTGCAGGCCACCAGCTCCCCTAGGGTGGACACACACACACACACACACACACACACACACACACAAAATGGAGCACTGCTGATGAAAATAAGCAATAAAAATAGGAATAGGGTTTGGTGGTTTTCAACGTAGAACAACTACAATCTCTCTGGGTTTTTATGAAAGTGGACTTCAGAACCAGAGAGGGGAGACGTGTTGTTTTAAGCAGCGAGAAGAATGATCAAAATGTCTCAGTGTGTAACTTGAAGGTGAAGAGCAGACCCGGATCAATTTTCCACGTGCAGCAGTCGGAAGAAAATTATAGGTTAACACCATTAGAAACACTCAAGCCAAGTTCTGGCTGAATTGTTTTACAGCTTAACTTCCATGTGTTTGTCACCCTGAGAACACAAGCTCCAAGAATCTCTCCCTGAAGACAAGAAATGCAGTTCCAGAACAACGAGATGGATATCAAGAGCTCACAGCAGGTCAAGAGACAGCAGTATCCTGAGCAGTGAAAGAAAAGGTCCAGCAGCAGCAACAGCTGTGCAAGACAGCGGCAGCAAGGAGAAAAATGGCATCATCATGACTGGATGGATGGAGATGTGCATTTCCAATGAGCTGCAGCTTCACTGTGTGTGAATGGACTTTTGAAAAGACTGTCTGAGTTGGACATTTGCCACTTTTGGAGCAAAATGGCAAGATGAGACAGTGGAAAACACAGGACAAAGCTGAAAGAGAACTGACTGCCACTGGACTGCTGCAAGGGGGGGTGTGAAAAGATTTTGTTTATTATTCAAATATGCTTTGCTTGTGATTGTGTAAACTCTGAATGACGATTCACCCTGATAAAACATGAAACCTTGCCTATGCTTATCAAATGCCTGTGAAGACAAGTTCCTGTGCAAAGAACAACGGAAAATGCCACTTAAGCAGACGTTTAGTATAGTACGGACAGAATGTTTAGTAAGATATGCATTTGTCAGTTAAGCAATATATTCTGAGAACAGGCGGAGACTGCCTCCGTCTGCTGTGTAACCTACATGCCTATATAACCTGCAATAAAGAAGAGTACTGTGTGACTCTCATTAGAGACGTTCACCCCATGTACATGTGATTGATTATATTGTCTCACTGTGTCTCTGTTTTACTTTGGCAGCCTTCTATTTGGGAATTTTCCCCTGACAGGGGGAGATGAGACCACAGTGGAAGGAGCAGGGGAGAACATGGAGGAAGGCTGTTTTAGTGTGGGGAATGAAATTTGGGTTTAGGAAACTGGGAAGAAAAAACGACTGCCTTGCATGGAGAATTGAAAAAGTGTCTGAAGCATCGCAAAGAGGAAAGGTACACAAAAAATTACACAAACAGAAAAATGCATTAATCCTACTAACACACACATGCAATGAAGCTCATGAAGATCAAATAGCATTTTAAGCATGTGTTTCTGTTACCATCATCTTGTCCAGTTCACTTAGTAGGTTGAGGAGTGATACATAGACTAGTGAACTAGTATTATTTGGGGGAAAGATGATTGAATCATTGCAGGGGTGAACAGAATGCTGCAGGGGGTCAGATGAGTGGAGACTAATAGATTCTTGAGTTTCTTGTTTATGGAAGGAGAGACTGAGGTGCAGATGCAGACCATGACTGGGAGAGAAGGCTTCAAGAGGACCAGTGAGAAGCAGGGACCATCTGCAGGACAGCTGACAAACCACAGTGGGTTACACCACTGGGCTTCCAGGAGATTGTCACGAGGAGACTTCGCACAGCAAAATCTTAAAATAAAGTGAAAAGTTTCTACGTTGACGTTGAGGAAGACTACAGGAGTGTACGACTTGCTCTGCTCCTAAATCTACAGCCGCGTTGGAACAAAAAGGGATGAGGGATGAAGAGAGCATGCCAAGCTCCAAAAGTGACAGCGCAGAGGGAGATCAGCGTTGGAATTATAACTCTGTAAATGGCACAGACACCAGGAGCCATGACCGTGACTGGGACTGATGGACAACAAAATGTTGTTTCACTCTGCCATGCATACTTTGATATTCTTAAGAGGGCCTTTCCTTTGTATCACTGTTGTTGCCATTTGCATGTGATAGCTTAGATTGTGAGGATGATTAAAGATGAACAAAGGGTGGTGGGAGAACAGTGAAGTGAGGATACACAGTGTGAAACACCTGTACAATAATGTTGATGTGATATACAGAATGTCAGGAAAGAAATTCTGGTAATTATGTGATTCTTAAGGTTTGATTTAAGAATCAAAGGGTGGAATTGTATAGGAATCTCTTTTATTTATGTATTATTCACATTATTTTATTGTATAATGCCTTGGTGCCACTGGATTTTAACATGTCTCACACTCATACAGTTAGACAGATGGTGGGGGTCTGGTAAGGAAGTTGGGGGGAAGCAGACAACTCCACAGGAAGAATCTTTTGTCTCTTCGATGACTCTGGAAGGTAGCAAGGGAGTGTGAACCTTAAGGTGTGAAACAGCTGTCTACTGCCTTTTGTTCTTGGAGAAGGTATTTAACTGAGAGCCATGCTAGGCTTAGGGAGACTCTGCTGATCGTCTGCCCCACGATCATGCAGGTACTCCACCAAGCTTGGTTTTCTGTATGTAATCTGTATATGTAATCTTTGTTGTCCCTGGCCAGGGTATTTTAATAGTTCTTTTTATGTTAAACAAATTACACTTTAGAAACCTAGTTTTTATATTTCCTAATGCCTTGGCTCTACTTTTCCCATTCTTTCTGTTTTAGAAGTTTCCCTTCTCAGAGAAAACCTCGTGATACTAAAATCAACTAAAAACAAACAGTATAAGACAGACAGCAAACTTTGACTGAAATTAGTTTTTCACCATGTGATCTCTACAACCCTCTTCATGTAAAAGCCAAAAAGGTTTGAATGTATAAGCTGAAAGTGCTTAACTGAGGCAGCCGGAATGGAAAAACAAAGTACATACTGTGACCTGGGCACAAGAGCAAACTACTAGTAAGTTTACGGTTGTTTGGCTGCATTTAAATCACAGGCATCTGAATTATTCACAATTCCGAGGAGGGAGGGGAAGGATACTGGGTGTGGGAGGCTTCTATGCTGTAATTAGTGCCTTTTTTAAAACCTAGCATAACTATCAAATACTTAAGAATTTAACTCTGACACAGCTTCTGGTAATAATCAAGAAGATAATTAAGAACAGGAAAATGGATTCTGTGAATTACAGCTCCCACACCTTTAATTCTATATTAAACACCCATTTCCTAACCCTCTGTGCTCTGTCTCCCAGACATGTGATGACTAATTGATGTTGCTGAGCTAAAAGATTCAAAATGGTAATTTAGTGAAATTGTTCAAATTTGTATGTCCTGATTAAAATTGAAACACCTATGAATATCATGTGTGTTTTTTAAAAAAAAGGTTACTGAGGAGATGTTAAACCGAGCAAATATATGAAGTTTACACAGCTACATTCTTGCCTGATAATATGTTAAAAGTTTATTTTGTGACCCAGAAAGAGTAATAAGAATGATATTAAAACTAAGTAGCTGCCACCATTGTTGGAAACTGGAATTGGCTGTGCTGCGCTATGAATTGTGGGATAGGTTGAAGGATACACCCAACCCATCCTTCAAATCTGGGGAAATGAAGGACACATTTGTCGGCCAAGTTTGGAGCAGCCTTCAAATTGGGACAGCCTTCGTTGGGTCGCTGTGACGTAATCGGCCTACAAATACGGCCTCCAAAGGACACTGCTTGGATTTTGGGACACAACAACGCCAAAAGTATACCCCCATCCAAATCACGGAATTCAGGTGTTCCAATCACTTCCGTGGCCACAGGTGTATAAAACCAACCACCAAGTCATGCCGACTGCTTCTACAAACATTTGTTAAAGAATGAGTTACTCTCAGAAGCTCAGTCAATTCCAGCATGGCACCCTGACAGGATGTCAAGACCAGTTGTGAAATTTTCTCATTACTAAATATTTTATTACTAAATAAAATCATAGTCAGCAGATGTTTGCCAACTTTCTGCAGAGGCATTGACTACAGATCTCCAAACTTCATGTGACCCTCAGATTAGCTCACAAACACTGTGTAGAGAGCTTCAAGGAATGGCTTTCAGTGGCCGAGCAGCTGCATCCAACCCAACACAACCCAAAACATCGAATGAGGTGGTCTTTGGAATTTAGAGCAATGGAGGAATGTCCTCTGGAGTGGTAAATCACCCTTTTCCATCTGGCAATCCGATGGAGGTGTCTAGGTTTGGCAGTTGCCAGGAGAATGATACTTGTGTGACTGTATAGTGCCAAGTGGAAAGTTTGGTGTCGGGTTGTTTTGTTTTTCGACTGAGCCTCTTAGTTCCAGTAAAAGGAACTCTTAATGCTTCAGCATACCAAGACATTTTGGACAATTTCATGCTCCCAACTTTGTGGGAACACTGTGGAGATAGTCCCTTCCTATTCCAACATGATTGCACACGAGTGCACAAAGCGAAGTCCATAAAGACATGGATGAGCAAGTCTGGTACAGAAGAACTTGACTGGCCTGCACAGAGTCCTGACCTCAACCCGATAGAAAACCTCTGGGATGAATTAGAACAGAAACTGCAAGCCAGGCCTTCTTGCTCAAAATGAGTGTCTGACCTCACAAATGCACTTCTGGAAGAACAGTCAAACATTTCCATGAAGATTCTTAAACCTTGTGGAAAGCCTTCCTAGAAGAGTGTGTGAAATCAGATAAGCAAATAGTTTTGACAGTATAGTTTTGTAAGCAATGATGAGCTTGAAGGAACTGAACAACTGACTAATTCAGTGTCTGACTAAATTTGAACTATGGTTACAGCCTACTTTTCCTGGTTGAAGATGGTGTTAGTGTTTATGCAGGACATGATGGTGATAATTGAGCTGGTTCTCACATAGCACTTTTTATAACAGTGGAGTCTCATACATAATTTTATCCTACTGAACATTCTCCCTTTTCCCCCATGAAAATCAGCAGAGAAAGTCTGTTTTTGCCAAAAAACGATTTTGTGGCGACGTGATCACTTTTTGGCACAACACCTGGAGCTAGGGGGCAAAACAATCGCATGACTGCTGCTGTTTGACTGAGGAAGAACAAAGGTAAGCCAATCACATGACCACTTCAAGATGAAGAAGCAACAAGGTGATATATACCAGTTTTTAAATTGTGTTGATACTCCACGTAAAACCAGAGTCATGATAAACAATATATACACGGTGTTTTTTCCTCAATACGTTTACTGTCTAAGGACAGCGCTAGCAAGCACTCTCTGCTTATGACCAAAAACAAAAACAAAAAACAAAAAACAGCCCTTTGGTGTTGGTGGAAAAATGCACCATGTCGACCAATCAAAAAATGATATGGCAACATGACATTTGGTTATTTAGGAAGAGGGGGGAGTTTTAGGAGTGACGGCAAGAGAGAGAAAGACAGTGAAAAAAGAGAGACAGAGATCAAGGTTTGAGAGGTGATTTGTGACGTTTAAATGGTAAATGGCCTGTGTCAAGGGATTTCAGGATTTTGGGATTTTTATTATGTTATCCTTAAAAGTACATTTCATTATCTAGATGTGTTTGCTCTTTCAGTATTCAGCTTAAATGGGGAAGTTACGCTCTGTGCAGACTCAACAGGAAGCCTGCACGCAGCACAGTTCTATTTTATCTCTTCCTGTACGTGCTATGAATAAAGGCTTTTTTTATTGCAGGGTGCGAGTCTCCCTGAGTCTCACCCGTGTACACGTTAACCTGTCTGAGCGTCTTTATTCTGACCTGAGTTGCAATACAGGAAAACTCCTGACATTTCTTGGTCCTTCGAGCCGGATGGGACACAGCACTTTTGTGTGACCCCACAGGAAAACCTCATCGAGTCCTGACGTCGTGAGAAGCCCGTGCTGAAGTCTGTCGACAGCTCCTCTCTAGGTAGAGGATAAAAGTCCAGAGACGTGACATTCGGGTTCTGGCCAGCGTTTTTAAAAGTGGTCCACGGCGGTGGGGGTCGATGAGGCAGACCTGAGAGACCGGCAGCAACCAGGTGAATATTAACACTCAGACACCTCGCGTAAAACATATAGGCTCGCCCAGAGGGGCTGGTAGCATTCCTAAAAGTAAAGGCTCGTCTGAAAAAGGGCTGGAAGCATTTTTAGATAAACCTCGTCCGTAAGACGTAGTACGCATTGAAAAGGTATTGTTGTTGTTTAATTTTTGTTGGTGGAATAAGTTGATTTTACAGCACAATAAGGAGGCTGAACTATTCCACTAATTTGTTTACTGTAGGCCACCCAAGTACTGGTGAAAAGAGAGAAACAGGTCGTGTTTCATCACGTAAAGATGACACCGCTTTCAAGAATAGCTTGAAAGTAGAAGGCCGTGTCAACTACGCCTCTCGATTCTCGTGCCAGAGAAGGTGCCGCAGTTGTGTAGTTGTAAAGGATTATAATGGGTAACGAAGCTTCAAAACTCACTGCTGACGAGCAGTGGTTAGAGAAAAAATGTCCAGGCGCCGGACAAATTAGTGCATGTAGATGGAGAAATCCTAAGAAAACAAAATGTCCCACATGGGAAGGAAAATGTAGCCCATCAGCGTTAACACAACTGAGGGAAGCTCTTTTGAAAGAAATAGCAGAAACAAAAAACCTAAAAAAGAAAGGAAAACGTTCGCAAGAATTACAATATTTCAAGGCCTGGAAGGTAGAAGCAGCTAGGCGAGAGGAAAACAAAAAGAAAAGACAAGAGAAAAAAGATAAAAAGTCAGAAAAACAGAACATAACCACCAGTTTAGTAAAACCAGAAGCCGAAACAGCCTCTGATTTTCTGGACCGGCTGCGCCCGGTTTTTAGACAGCATTCAGGCCTAGATTATGAAGAAGCCCCAGAGAGACCATACCAACAGCAATTAAAGAACGCATTCTTAAACGGTCTCCTTCCCCCAGTTAGAGCCCACGTTGAAAAACACTGGGTAACAATGAACACCGGTAACCTAGCAGATGCTCTGCAGTATGCAGAACATGCAACCCGAGTGGTAAAAAAGAAAGAGGTGATTTGCCAAAAACATAATGCACAGGGAAACCTCAGACTGAGAAGAGGTAACTTTCCCACACCACCTCATCCTTTTCATACAATCCACATGGATTTTATTGAGCTAAATGAATGCCAAGGCTCAAAATACGCTCTAGTGATCATAGACGTATTCTCAAAATGGCCAGAAATCTATCCAGTAAAAAAAGCAGACGCCATCTCAGTAGCAAAATGTTTATGCAACCATTTCATTCCAACATATGGCATCCCCACTCTGATAAGATCAGACAATGGGACACATTTTGTTGATGAAGTAATCAGTAAGGTCTCTGAAGCACTAGGATTCAGCATCAAACACCACTGTGCTTACCACCCACAAAGTGCCGGACTAGTGGAAAGAACTAACGGCACAATAAAACAGAGACTGAGAAAATGCATGGAAGAAACAGGGAGACCATGGCCTGAGTGTATAGGCCTAGTAAAAATGTGGATGAGACTGACACAAAGTTCTCAGAAACTCACACCTTTTGAAATCATTCACGGTAGACCATTTCCACTCCCAATCACAAGTGAGCCCATAGATAAGTCAATAAGAGAAACTACAGTAGCCGAATGGATGACTAAATTACTTGAAAATAAAGAGATTGTTCTAAACAACCAACTGCCGAGTGACATCTCTCCAGTGTCTTGCAGGTTGAAACCAGGTGATTGGATCCTGATCAAAGTACTCCAAAGGAAAAATTGGAGTTCACCGAGGTGGGAAGGTCCTTATCAAGTGCTGCTCACCACACCTACTGCCTGCAAAATAGCAGAAAGACCGTCTTGGATCCATCAAAGCCACTGCAAAAAAGTGAGTGACAACCTAAACGTTTAGACGCCAACACCCCTAACTCCTGGTGATCTATTGATGGAGGGAGGGCTGATTATTCTGACCTGAGTTGCAATACAGGAAAACTCCTGACAGCCTGTATCTGTATAGCGCTTTACTTAGTCACTATGGACCTCAAAGCGCTTTACACACTTTAGCATCTTTGGAGTGTGTAGTTAATATGTTGTCTTGTGTAGTTAGTAGTGTTGCGGAGTAACTGAATACATGTACTGCCGTTACATATTTAAAATACAAAATATGAGTAACTGTATTCTGTTACAGTTACTGTTTAAAAAGGTGGTATTCAGAATACAGTTACTTTGTTAAAATAAATGCATTACATGGCAGTGTTTTACTAGGCTATGTCCTCTCTAATTTTGGTAATTCCACGCCAGTGGAAACCCAAACAAAACATGCGTTAAGAGGCTCTGATACCTGGGACTCATTGGGCAGTGTTGTCCATGCTGCAGGGAGAATGGACTGCCATACCTGCTATGTGTCTGTGAGCGCCAGGGAGGGAGAAAAAGGAGAGTTGAAAACTACGAGTTGTCAAAGCAGCCAAAAAGAGTGCCTGACGAGCCCAGTTGTAAGTAAGCTATTAAGACTCAACTGTACACTGTGTTCGTGTTTTCCTCTGAAACAATAATTTCCATTGGAGCAGCCTTTCAATGCCTCTCTCTGTCTCTCGCTAGCAAAGTTGACCCAGACAACAAAGTAAAGCTAGTTTTCGGCTACGAACCCGACACGAACCTGACGTATTAGCCAGAGGTCCTTTTACTACGGTTCGGAGCCG
Source organism: Oreochromis niloticus (assembly GCF_001858045.2). Lineage (NCBI taxonomy): Eukaryota > Metazoa > Chordata > Actinopteri > Cichliformes > Cichlidae > Oreochromis > Oreochromis niloticus. Next base: position 38,566,630 of record NC_031981.2, on the reverse strand, counting down.
CGGACCTGTTTTATATACGAGCAGAATAGTTTTCTATAAGAGATTGCTGCAAAAAGTGCAGCCTGACCTAATGTCCACCTACTGTTAATCATTTATATTAAGATTTAAACATCTAGTTGGTATTGGTATGGCGAGTATCCTTCAGTAATAGTAATAAATGACAATCTCAGGACAAAAAACAACCCCCCAGGCTGCAGGAGACTTGGGGTGGGTAAATGACCAAAATAAACCACCAAAAATGGTGGTTATTGGTGGTTCTTGTTGTCTGGGGATGGGTGTTCAGGTACGCACCGGCCCATTCCTGGTGGCTGCTTGTCAGGGCCTGGAGCCTGGAGCTCGCTCGGGCCCCTTCGGGGGTGGGGTGCCCTCGGCCTCTCGGTCTGGGGCTCGGTCACTCTGGCACAGCTGGCTGCTGGCGGAGCTCACGGGCATGTCACTGCAACCTCCCCTGGCTTCTGCTCCGCAGCTGCTGAGTGACCCCTCATCTGGGACTCTCCTCAGCTCTTTCGGGGAGAGTGGCACAGTTGCCCCTCCATTGGTCTTCCTTGGTCTCTTGTGCTCTGAGGGCCTCTGGATGTCTGGAGCCTGGATCTCCTCCATACCCGCTTCATGCCCTGGAGGATGGGGCTATGGCTCCCCACACCCTCTAGGACAGGGGTCAGCAACCTTTAACACCCAAAGAGCCACTTGGACCCGGTTTCCACAGAAAAGAAAACACTGGGAGCCGCAAATACTTTTTGAAATCTAAAATGAAGATAACACTGTATATATTGTATTTATTTACCTTTGTGCTTTGTGTGAACAACTAAAGTAAGTAAGTAAAGTTTATTCATTAAGCGCTTTTCACAGACAGGCAGTCACAAAGCGCTGTACACAAATATTAAAATAAACAATACAATCAATAGACATTATACACAATGTAAAAGATCAAATGTAAATAATGTAAAGAATATAAAATACGTAGATCAACAAAAGGCTTGTTTGAACAGAAAAGTTTTTAACTGCTTTTTAAAAGAATCCACAGAGAAACTAAGGTGTGTTGCTTATAAAATCCATGAAGTGCTATAGAGAAAATTACATTTTATTTATGTAATTAACACATTTTGAACTCTTAAAGAAATATAACAAAAGCAAAGACACCCAGCTGAACTAAAATGATCCATGTAGCAAACAAAAACTGTTATGAGCCGCCTCCCTTATATCCCCTTTGGGCTTTTGGAGCCTTGACCTGACTTTTAAAAAGTAACTGGAAAAAAAGCACTATGCTGCTGAAATATGAAAAATAGATATTTACAAAATTCTGCCTAAATATGTATTTTACCTAGTTAATGTGTGTGGCGGGGCGTGGTCTGCAGTGCCGCTGCAGGGGAGGCGGACGCACCTGAGCGGCACCCGCAATCACGCCTCGCCGCCTTAAAGTCTGTGCTCTCTCTGCTGTTGTGTTGTCAGGCTGTGAGCTGAGACGCTACAGCCGGCTGTATGCGTACAGCAACCGTGTGTGAAAAGTGGTCAATAAAGAGATGCTGAAAAGCATGTTCATGCAAACATCGTCGGGTCTTCCGTGATATGTTTACAATAAGATTTATGGTCCCGAACCTCTGCGCACAGCGTCTGCAAATCTGGGCTTTCATCTTTATGCAGGACTGTAAGCTGTCATCTGTGAGGCGTGAGCGGTGTTTGTTTTTAACATAGTTCACGGTGGAGAACAGCTGCCGACATAATGTGGATCCGAAGATCCATAACTGGCCTACCTGGGGTTGAAAGTCTCAATAAATGCACGGCGTTTCAGCGGGTATACTGGCTTCCGCGTGTGATGCTTATTTTGAGCGATGAAAAAATAATAAGATATAATTTTATTTTTATATTTCAAAATCACAATAATCTTCCAATATAGAACTACAAGTTAAAAAAAGAACTAAACACAAATTAAAATACACTTCAGCTAAATACTTCTAATTTATTTTCCCAAACCACCCTGTTAAGAGAATATTGTATAATATGATCAGCTATATGAAATGTATCTTTTTATCTTATTATTAAGGACATGTCTAAGTGACTTTTCACCTAGTAACTTGTGTGCAGCTACTAACCGCTTCCTGTCTTCAGAGAACAGAGAAGTGAAACCTCAGCTCTTTTAGAAGAACATGCAAATGTAGTGAAGGGGAAAAACCCGCGGCTCTAAATGACGTTGTTACCTTTGTTCACACACGCACGCACACACACACACACACACACACACAAAACATCTTGTATAAATAAAGGACGCGGACAGTCGTGGGGCGCAGTTCGTGCGTTCCATGACTGCCCCTCGCGAGTGAAAAACTTCTGCAGTGTTGTGTTTTCTGACTCAGCCGTCTCAGCTGAAGAACGGCAGGGTGATTTAAAGAAATCCCCTGTCATTTAAATTGGTCCTTCGAGCCTAGAGATGGAAACAGCAGACTCGTTTCTGTGACTCCAATAAGGTCTGACTTCTGCATCCTGACGCCGTGGGTAAACCAGCACCGAAGTCTGTCGACAGCCCTCTCCAGGTAGAGGTGAAAGACCTGGGACGTAAGACAAATTCGGGTCCAGGCCGGTGTAATAGTACTGGTCCACGACGTTGGGATCCAGCCAGATGACCTGACAACCAGCAAAGGACAGCTGAGGGTGAGAAAACACTTTTTGGTTTTAAACCGCCGGAAGGGTTTAAAAGAGAAGCGCATAGGTCTTATCCGCCGCAAGGATTAATAGCGCATTAGGCTGACCCACTGCACGGGTGCACAAAAGAGAAGCGCATAGGTCTTATCCGCCGCAAGGATTAATAGCGCATTAGGCTGACCCACTGCACGGGTGCACAAAAGAGAAGCGCATAGGTCTAACCCACCGCAAGGGTTTGAAGAAAGAAGCACGTGAAATAGGTTGAGTTCGCCGGAAGGAACTAAGTTTAGATTGGTTCTAGAGGTAGCCGTCAAATACCTCGTATTTGCTGTGAGTTATGAGCTGTAAGCAATGCAAAGTTTAGGGAAAATAAGGGTTAGGGTTAACGGCAGGGTGATTTAAAGAAATCCCCTGTCACACCCGGAGCCGCAAAATAAAGACTAAAGAGCCGCATGCGGCTCCGGAGCCGCGGGTTGCCGACCCCTGCTCTAGCAGATCATTACATGAAGGAACCTTTTAAATACAAGCAAGCTCATGCTCACAGGTGTACACACAGGTGCTCACAGACACGAACTACACCCTTTTTGGCTCCTACCTCAAAACACACTGTGCGCTGTCGATCCTACGTGCTGCACAATAATATTCAATATTTAGTATTTACTGTTATATTCACATAGATTATCGCGATGATGTTGTTTAATATATTGCTCTCTTTTTTTGCTTGTTTTCTCTTTTTCTTTCTCAACAGGTGATCCAGGTGATTGATATATGTATTTTTTGTCTGTTTGTTTTGTTGGTTTTTGTTTTTTGCCCTTTATCCCCGTTCCTCTTCCCCGCTGTTTTTCTTTCCCTACCTCTCTTTCTTTCTCCATTTTCTTTCCCCCAGTCATGTCTGTCCTGTGTGTAGCAAGTGAAAATAAAATAAAATAAACAATAAAAGCAAAGGTGAATAGAATAGACCAATACGGCAGGGCTGGGATGGTCCATTTGGTAAAGTAAATCCGTTGGGCATCTTTCTTTGCCTTTAGACAATAATTCTGATGGCAAAAGAACCAAATGGGACAGGCGGGAAAAAAAAATGACCGAAATAAATTTTTTAATAGGTTTGATCAACCACCCACCCCTCCCCCCGCATCGTCCCCCTCCCCCCGCTGCAATCTCCCTCATCTTCAGGTCTTGTCTTTCATCTCAGGACTTCACACCTCTCAGCTCCCAGGCATCACACCCTTCCCCGGCTTCTGTGAACTCCAACATACACCCCCCTCCCCCGAAATCCCCTCTCTCCATCTCAGCACTTCAAGTGAGGAATGAGCTTCGCAAGATCAAGGTGCGGAAGGCTGCAGGTCCAGATGACATCAGCTCCAGGCTCCTGAGGTGCTGCGCAGATGAACTGTGTGGCATCCTAGGATATCTGCTCAACCTGAGCCTGTCGCTGGGGAAAGTTCCACAGCTTTGGAAGACCCTAACCCTAACCCCTGTGTGGTACCGGTACCAAAGACCTTCCATCCCAAGGACCTCAGCAGCTACAGGCTGGTAGCCCTGACATCACATCTGATGAAGACCCTCGAGAGGTTGGTTCTAAACCATCTGCGCCCCCTGGTGAGGTCTTCATTGAATCCGCTGAAGTTTGCTTACCAGCCTGACATCGGGGTGGAGGACGCCATCATCTACCTCCTGCACCGAGCTCTGACTGGTGGTGGGAGACAGAAGGACTCTGGCCAAAATAACATCTCTGATGGACAGAGTCTCCCACCCCATGCATGGAAATGTTGCTGAACTGCAGAGCTCCTTCAGTGACAGACTGCTGCATCCTCGATGCATGAAGGAGCGTTTCCGCAGGTCCTTCCTCCCTGCAGCTGTCAGACTGTACAATCAAAACTGCTCCCAACAAACATAGAGGTTTACAGCGCTGTAACACTATTTTATCAACCGATTTTTTTTCACACTACAACCTGGGTTTGCCTCTTATCTGTATTTATTTTATTTTATTTAATAATAGTACAGTACTCTGTTTTGGTAACCATTGTCCTTGATATAAATATGTAAAAATTGTGTATGTTTCTGTTCTGTGTCTTGTGTACTGTTTGTTTGTATTATGTGTCTTTCTTGCTGCTATTACACCCAAATTTCAATATCAAAGCATGATAATATATTAAGTAATCCAAAGTATTCAGAATACGTTACTCTCATTGAGTAACATAAGGGAATACGTTACAAAATACATTTCGGGGCATGTATTCTCTAGTCTGTAGTGGAATACATTTTAAAAGTAACCTTCCCTGGAGACACTAGGTTTTGGATTCTTACCAACCTTCTTCGGCGCATAGGACTTTGGAGCTGGGCAGGCAGCAACCGGTGGCTTGACATTACACTGTTGTGCTGTCAAAGCTGCAAGCTGCTGTTGTATAGCTGCCATCTGTTGTAAGAGCTGATTTTCCAACCTCAGTACTTATTGGCATGAATACACTTGAAATTCTTTATGAACAATTCTCTTCTAGTAACTGTTCATCATTCCAGCCTACCTCTTACGGGTACAGAGCAGTTCTGCAAACTCTCCAAGTGACTTACCAACAGAATTGTACTGATCATCTTGGTGTTGTGACCACCCTTAGTAACTCTCCTGTGCAAATTCCAGCTGGCTGCACAGTTGTGGTTGAGGGTTCTGCCAAGCTTCTCAGCCCAGCTAGTCAATGTGTTGTTATTCAGCACCCGGGTTTAGGCCTGCCGGGTGGTTTGTGTGTCAGTAATTTTCTAGTCGCTCTTAAAGCTGGTACACACACTCAGGTTCCAGTTGTTGTATCCAACAGAACAGAGCAAGACATCTACATACCAGCTTTGAGTGTCATTGCAGAGCTGGGAGCCTATGACTGCATAGTCTCTGAGCGCCGTGTGACCAACCTCCCAGATCAGGAGATGCTGTCAACACCACTCACTTTCAATTTTGGTGAGTCACCAATACCAGCAGAATGGAAAGAACGGATCACAACAAAACTGAATGCCATGTCTGAAGTTTTTTCACATCATGACTTGGATTTTGGTTGAAGCATCACATCAAGCTCCATGACAATACCCCTTTTAAACACAAAGCAAGACCTATTCATCCCCAGGACATAGAAGCTGTTCGTAAACATCTTCGAGAGCTTCTAGATGCTGGTGTTATCAGGGAGTCAGAGTCATCATTTTCATCACCAATAGTGGTTGTCAAGAAGAAAAATGGAGACATTCGACTATGTATTGACTACCACAAACTCAATCTACAAACGATTAAGGATGCGTATGCATTGCCCAACTTGGAGGAATCGTTTACAGCACTCACTGGATCGAAATGGTTCTCTGTGCTTGATCTCAAATCTGGTTATTACCAGATAGAGATGGATGAAGCTGATAAAGCCAAAACCGCTTTTGTAACGCCAGTTGGGTTTTGGGAGTTCAACCGAATGCCTCAAGGAGTTACTAATGCACCTTCAACCTTCCAAAGACTCATGGAGAAATGCATGGGAGACTTGCACTTGAAAGAGGTCCTGGTGTTCTTGGATGATTTGATCATATTCTCCAACACCCTTGAGGAGCACAAAGACCGTTTGCTGAGAGTGTTGAAATTCTTGAAAGAATTTGGGTTAAAACTTTCTCCAGAAAGATGCAAATTCTTTCAGACACCCATCCAATACTTGGGGCACATTGTTTCAGAAAATGGTGTTGAGACAGACCCAGAAAAGGTTGCCACCTTGAAATCCTGGCCAATTCCAACCAACTTGAAGACCTTGAAATCTTTTCTGGGATTCGCTGGCTACTATAGGTGTTTTATTAAGGGATATGCCATGATCACCAAGCTACTCACGTGGGTACCCATCCACACACATAAGCTCCAAAATTGAGACTTCTAAGAGCTCACAGTTTGATCCCAAGCAATCCTTTGGTTCCAGGTGGAGTCCTGAATGTCAGTTGGCTTTTGATACTCTCATTGACAAACTTACCACTGCACCAGTTCTAGGTTTTGCTGATCCAGCACTGCCTTACATCCTCCACACAGATGCCAGCACTACCGGATTGGGCGCCGCCCTTTACCAAGAGCAAGAGGGGAGACTTAGGGTGATAGCCTATGCTAGTAGGGGTTTGTCATCCAGTGAAAGTCGTTACCCAGCTCACAAGCTTGAATTCTTGGCACTGAAGTGGAGCGTGACAGAAAAATTTCATGATTACTTGTATGGAGCAAATTTTACAGTGGTCACGGATAACAACCCACTTACCTATATCTTGACATCAGCAAAGTTGGATGCTACCAGCCATCGTTGGCTGGCTGCTCTTTCTACATTCTCGTTCAAGATACAGTATCGAGCTGGCAAGCAAAATCTGGATGCAGATGCACTTTCCCGTCGGCCCCATGATGGTACTTCCTCTAGTGAACCTGCTCAAAAAGATGAAGAGCTAATTAATCAGTTTACTCAACAACATCTGTCAAGCAGCAGTGACAGTGAAATATCAGCTGAAGTCGTCGATGCGATTTGCCAAAGCTGTCTTGTCAGGACCCAAGCTGAGAATAGTTTGGTCGAATCCCTTTCCATCAACACAGCAGTGCTTCCTGAGAATTACTCAGAAGAGTCCCATGGACTTCCTGTTATTGCCACCATATCCCATTCTGAGCTTTATGAAAAACAGAGAACTGAACCAACTCTCCGGGAGGTTATTCACCAGTTGGAGTCAGGAGAAAAAGTTCCTCTGACAGCCAGGAAAGAGCTTCCTGAAATTCCTCTTCTCCTTCGAGAACTCCTTCGACTGTTTGTCAACCTGGCTACAGTGCTGAAGAGTATTGTAGGTGCAAGATGGCGCCGGTGTGTGTGGCTTGCCGTCTGTCACTGCCAGTGTTATGTTTGTTTGTTTTGATTTTATTGACTATTGTAATAAATGCCAACTCTCTCTTGGTGTATGATCGCCTAACCCTATTGGATCTCCGACCTTCTGCCAAAGGCTGGGCAAAGTGGAACCAAGCTGGACATAAAACTTTGCCCCCGCTAATATCGGAGATCCCGGCTCACCTGTGCCGTGTTCCAGATCCACCACTCCGGCATAAGTGCCGTCGCCGGGGTCGCCGGGCTGGCTTCCTGGTGAAGCTGAAAGCTTCTTTAAAGTATTCTCTTAAGCCCTTATCCAGAAAACAAGGAGCGGTGCCAAACCTCCGTTTCTCTCGGCGATCATTGGATCCTGTCTGTGCCTGGCTGGTACCTGTCCTCGGCCTGGATGGGATGTCCCAGTCCTGAAAACCCTGCTCTCCTCGTCCCCGCCGGCGTGGTGTGAATCTGCGGAACCTGCGGCCTCTGTGTTGGGCTTCTAGGACGGTTAGCGACGGGGATCCGCCGCTCACCGCCAGGATTGGCCTGGTAAATGCTAGGTCCCTAGCGAATAAAACGTTTATTCTGAAGGATTTTTTCACATCCCGAGGACTGGATTTTCTCTGTGTGTGCGTGTTACACCCCTAGTCTAGGCGTATAGGGACGCACATAAAGGTTGGAGGAGAGAGAGACAGATACCCGCCCTGGTTCCCAAGCCAAACATCCAAAACCAGTTGTGCGTAAAAAAAGGTGATTTTATTAAAGGTAATGAAGCATAGCTCCGGGGTGAACCCAGGCCAAAATAATAAACAAAACCAACTAAGTCCCACCAGAGAAAACTAACTAAACCCTAAGAAAGAAACAAAACAAACAAATGACAATACTAACCCTCGCTCCCTAACCCGGAAAACAGGAGAAAACTGTTCCAAAGAAAAAGGCGGCCCACCCCTTCCGCTTCAGCCTAGAGGTGCCTAGGCACTAAGTTAATACACTAGGAGCGGCTCTCACAGAGCACGCTCACACAAACACACAGCAAAAGTATAGGCTGGGAAACCAGGGCCAGGACCGCGTCGGCTGTCAAGCTGCTTGCTCGCTTCTCTCTCTCTCTCTTCCCGGCGGGAGCTGTCAGAACGGCTTTTTGAACGCGGTCACGTGTTCCACAGTCCAATCAGCTGCTCACTACTCTTCATTAAGGGAGGGACCTGCAAAGAGTCTTAAGCACAGTAAAGAGACAGAACAAAACAGCCCACACAGAGATCTTATGGCCACAGCCGTAACACCCCCCTTCCCAAAATCAAAGACATCTCCTTTGTAGATGTTTTGACAGTTACGTTTACAGGAAAACACGGGATAGGGCATCCGCTAACACATTCTCTGTACCCTTTTTATGGCGGATTTCCAAGTTGAAATCTTGCACCAGGAGAGACCATCTCATAAGCCTCTGGTTCGAGTTCTGCATACGCATTAGGAACACCAGGGGATTGTGGTCGGTATAGACGATCACAGGCGAGGGGCTGGAACCGACATACACCTCAAAATGCTGCAATGCGAACAGCAGAGAAAGGGCCTCTTTTTCAATCGTGCTATACCTTCGCTGGTGGACATTGAATTTCTTTGAGAAATAGCCGATTGGGTGATCCACACCATGTCGGTCTTCCTGTAGCAATACAGCACCTGCTCCGTCTGCACTGGCATCTACCTCTAATTTAAAAGGGCGTGCAAAATCAGGGGCAGCCAGCACTGGCGCACTGCACAGGAGAGTTTTAACAGCCAGGAAAGCACTCTGGCACGCAGAGGACCACACAAAAGGTTTCAACACACTGGTGAGGCTAGTGAGGGGTTGCGACCACTTCTGCGAAATTTCGACAGAAACCCCGGTAGTAGCCCACCATGCCGAGAAAACGGCGGAGCTCACGCCTAGTACGAGGGGCAGGAAAGTCCAGTATGGCCTGGATTTTGGCCAAGATAGCGCGCACTTGTCCCTGACCCACCTGTTTCCCCAAATATGTCACCATGGCTTTACCAAAATCACACTTGGCAAGGTTGAGGGGGGAGAATGGTTCCAAACGGTGGAACACAACAGCCCTCCATTGAGAAGTTGGAGCGGTGCACAAAAGCGGATTTGCTATTAGTGGCTAATTTATTCAATGTGGATGTTCCGTTGAATTCTAAGAAGGCGGAAATTAAACAGTGTTTGGTGGACAAACTGGTGGACAGGGGAGTGTTTGGGAGGATGAAAACTTCGCCGGGTGGGTCTGGGAGTTTGGAGACGGCGGTGGGGGCGGAAGCTGCTGGAGCCGTCCCGAAACCTTCCAAGGGGCGAATGACGTCGGGGGCGGAGGCTCCTGTCGCCGTTCAGTCTCCTACATTTGACCCGATTAGCCAGGTTGCGGCGGGTTTGGTGACGGAGGATCTTAAGCTTGCCCTTCGCTTGAAGGAGGTGGAGCTGGAGGCTAAGGCTAAGGAAGTCGAGCTCATGCACCTTCGCATACGAGCTATGGAGCTGGATCCTTCTCGAGCGAGAGACGCTACTCCCGTCCCTGTGAGTACACTCCCCGACACTTCCACTGTTGACCAGTTTAACGCTAGCAAGCAAATTGTTTTGGTACCTCCTTTTAGGGAGGGGGAGGTTGATTCGTATTTCACTGCTTTTGAGCGCATCGCAACCACTTTAAAATGGCCAAAGGATGTCTGGAGTTTATTGTTGCAATGCAAATTAGTAGGAAGAGCGCAGGAGGTTTGTGCGAGTCTTTCCATTGCTGACAGTCTGGATTATGAGGTTGTCAAAGCCACTATTTTGCGGGCTTATGAATTAGTCCCGGAGGCTTATCGGCAAAAGTTTCGTGCCTGTAGCAAGTCCGACAGTCAGACATTTGTGGAGTTTGCACGTGAGAAAGCTGTCTTATTTGATAAGTGGTTGGCTGCCAGTAAAGTAAACAACTTTACTCAGCTGAAAGAGTTGATCCTGTTGGAGTTTAAGACATGTCTCCCTGAAAATATTGTGGTGTACCTTAATGAACAGGTGGAGTTACTGTCTAAAGCCGCTGTCCTTGCCGATGAATTTGTGTTAACCCATCGCGCAGCACTTTCGACAGCACGCCGTGAGTACGCTTCCCCGACTCAGCATGCCAAAAGTTATAGGGTTTCTCCTAAGCGACAGACGCGTTCTGCTGCTATTCCTGTGTCAGACCGCAAATGTTTCTATTGTCATGAAATCGGTCACCTTGTCGCTGCTTGTCCATCACTACAGCGCAAGGAGCAGGCTCACACGGTAAGGAAGCCGAAAAGTGTTGGCTTCGTTCGTTCTATGTCTGCTTCCACTTCACCTGACAATGAAGTGAGAAGTGAGAGCCTTGATGACAGCTACCGTCCTTTTGTGTCGGAAGGATTTGTTTCTCTGAACGGAAAGGAGGAGGATCGGGTGCCGATCACGATTCTGCGTGACACCGGAGCCGCGCAGACACTTATTTTGAGGGGTATTTTGCCTTTTTCTGATTTCTCTTTTTGCGGTTCAGATGCTCTTGTCTGGGGAGTAAAAATGGATGTGTTGCGGGTACCACTACACAAGGTGTTTCTTCAATCGCCGCTCGTTTCGGGTCCGGTAACGGTTGGAGTGCGCGATCATCTGCCAGTGCCCGGAGTTGTGATGATTCTGGGGAATGATTTAGCAAACGGGAAAGTGTTTTCTGCTCCGAGAGTGGTTGAGAATCCTGTGCCTGATACTTTGTTATCTGACCTTGCTGCTGGGCGCTCACCCTCTGTTTTCCCCGCTTGCGCTGTAACTCGCGCGCACAAGCGCAAGTATGGTGACGTTGATCTGTCTGATTCTTTTCTCTGCGCTGGTGGGGAGCCGGAGTCTGAATCTAAACCCTGTGACCCGCTGATGGGCGACTCGGAGGCGATGCTGTCTATTAGCCCATCCGTGACATCTCAACTGCCTTCCGGAGTTAACAAAAAGGATTTTGTTTTGGCACAACATAGTGACCCGACTCTGGTGGGTTGTTTTTCAGCTGCCCACTCTAGTGACCAGTACCCTCGTGTTTATAGTGTTGAGGATGATGTGTTGATGCGTACCTGGTATCCGCCTGCAGCTGGTGATCTGGGTTGGAATGTGTCTAAGCAGGTTCTGGTGCCTCAACAGTACCGGCACAAAGTTCTTAGTCTTGCCCATGACAATTTTTCTGGACATTTAGGTATTAGGAAAACCTACCACCGCATTCTGCGCCATTTCTTTTGGCCAGGACTGAAGAATGACGTTGCTAAGTATTGTCATTCTTGCCACACCTGTCAGATTAGCGGTAAGCCTAACCAAGTCATTCCACCCGCTCCATTACATCCTATCCCAGTGTTAGGGGAACCTTTTGAACACATACTCATCGACTGTGTTGGTCCACTCCCTAAAAGAAAATCGGGCCACCAGTACCTCTTGACTTTGATGTGTGTTGCTACACGTTTTCCCGAGGCAATTCCATTGCGCACCCTTAAAGTTAAATCAGTGGTTAAAGTGTTAGTGAACTTCTTTTCCACTTTCGGGTTACCAAAAGTTGTCCAGACCGACCAAGGCTCTAATTTCATGTCTAAGATCTTTGCTCAGGTTTTGCAGTCACTTGGTATCAAACATCAAAAATCCAGTGCCTATCATCCAGAGTCTCAAGGTGCACTTGAGCGGTTTCACCAGACCTTGAAATCTATGATGCGGAAATTTTGCCTTGAGTCATAAAAGGAGTGGGATGAGGGGTTGCCGCTGCTCCTTTCAGCGGTGAGGGAAAGCGTGCAGGAATCGCTGGGATTTAGCCCTGCTGAGCTGGTGTTCGGTCACACAGTGCGTGGCCCGTTGCAACTACTCAAGGAGAATTTTCTGTCCGACACAGACACTCCTAAGGTAAATGTGTTGGACTATGTGAGCTCTTTTAGAGAGCGTCTGCATAAAGCATGTGCAATCGCACGCGATGCTCTCGTTGCAGCGCAGGGTAAGATGAAGAGGACGTTTGATAAGAAAGCTGTGCAAAGGAAATTCGAGGTTGGTGATAAAGTGTTAACACCTTTACCGGTCCCTGGTTCTTCTCTCCAGGCAAAGTTCAGTGGTCCGTATATAGTGCAGGCAAACTTGAGTGATACGGATTATATCATCGACACTCCAGAGCGAAGGAAAAAGTGTCGTGTGTGTCATATTAATATGATGAAGCCCTACTTTGCTGGTGGTGTGTCAACAGTCGCGACTGTGGGGGTGCCAGGTTCCGAAGCCCGGTATGACCCAGTAAGTGATGATTTGGTTTTCGGTTGTGCTGTGGGCTGCGCACATCTCAGAAACTCTGAAATCCTAAGTGACCTCAGGTCACATCTAACTGATTTAGATGATGATGCTCGAGATGACGTGTGTCGGTTGATTGAGAATCATCTTGATCTTTTCTCGGACACTCCATCCTGTACTACCGTGTTGGAGCATGACATCGATGTGGGGGGCCATCCTCCAATCAAACAGCATGCCTACCGGGTGAATCCCACTAAACGTGCTCTTTTCCAGACAGAGGTCTCTTATCTGTTGGAAAATGGTCTTGCTGTTCCTAGCTCTAGCGCATGGAGTTCCCCGTGTCTCCTAGTGCCTAAAGTGGACAAGACCCCACGGTTTTGTACAGATTTTCGGAAGGTGAACAGCGTGACCAAGCCTGACTCCTATCCTCTTCCCAGAATGGAAGATTGTGTCGATAGGGTCGGTTCTGCGAAGTTTGTCACTAAGCTGGACTTGTTAAAGGGCTATTGGCAAGTTCCTTTAACATCACGTGCAGCCGAAATCTCTGCTTTTGTCACTCCTGACCATTTTCTGCAGTACACTGTCATGCCTTTCGGGCTGCGCAACGCCCCCGCCACATTTCAACGACTCATGAACATTGTGCTGGGAAGCGTTCGCAAGTGTGAAGTGTATCTAGATGATATTGTCGTCTACTCAGACACCTGGTCAGAGCATATGGAAACACTCACTGATGTGTTCCACCGAAAGAAAAAGGCGGCCCACCCCTTCCGCTTCAGCCTAGAGGTGCCTAGGCACTAAGTTAATACACTAGGAGCGGCTCTCACAGAGCACGCTCACACAAACACACAGCAAAAGTATAGGCTGGGAAACCAGGGCCAGGACCGCGTCGGCTGTCAAGCTGCTTGCTTGCTTCTCTCTCTCTCTCTTCCCGGCGGGAGCTGTCAGAACGGCTTTTTGAACGCGGTCACGTGTTCCACAGTCCAATCAGCTGCTCACTACTCTTCATTAAGGGAGGGACCTGCAAAGAGTCTTAAGCACAGTAAAGAGACAGAACAAAACAGCCCACACAGAGATCTTATGGCCACAGCCGTAACAGTGCGAGACGTGGCTGAGCGCCGGTGAGTGCAGCATCTTCTCAGATCTTCTACCTGGCGATTGCTGCTATTTTAATTCCCCGCGTATGTTGGGCTGAGGAGGAGGAATAGCTATGATCTTTAAAAGTAATTTTAAATGTAAGCAGCTGTCAACCCCGTCGTTCACCAGCTTTGAACTGTCTGTGTTTTAGCCAGGCTGCTCTCACACAGTGTTGTGTGCGGTGGTTTATCGACCTCCAAAATACAATAAGGACTTTGTGGGTGATTTTGCTGACTTCTTGGCTGAATTCATGCCAAAATATGATCGTGTTTTTATTGTTGGGGATTTTAATATTCACGTGTGTTGTCCTGATATGCCCATGGCGAAGGGCTTTTTAAACCTTATTGATTCTTTTAATCTGGTGCAATGTGTGACAGGTCCCACACATGAACGTGGACACACACTTGATCTTGTTTTATCTCATGGCTTTTCTGTTTTTAACATAGAGATTTGTGATGCTGTGTTTTCTGACCACAGTCCTGTGATGTTTCAAGTTCCTCTTGCCTGTGCCACAGTTAAACCTCGCGCTGCTGCTCAGCGCTGTCGTGTTTTTAACTCCTCCACTGCTGAACACTTTTCAACAGTCTTTGTCCAGATCTGTCAGATCCCGGATTTTTTATGCAGCCAGACTGAGGAACTGAGCTCATGGTTTTATTCCACCTGTCGGACTGCTTTGGACACTGTGGCTCCATTAAAAACCAGGCTGCCTAAAACTAAATCTGAGCCCTGGCTGAACAACATGACCCGAGCTGTCAGACGCGAGTGCCGTCGAGCTGAGCGCAAGTGGAAAAAGGACAAACTACAAGTGTCATTCCAGATGCTGAAGGACTGTTGGCATCAATATCAAAGAACTGTAAAAGATGCCAAAAGAAAACACTTATCTGACATTATTTTGTCAAACTGCCACAACCCACGTGTTTTATTTAAAACTATTAACTCTGTTCTTAGTGCACCATATACTGACTGTATCGAGCCCTCATCAGAAGCCTCATCTCCTCCACAAGGGCTCAAATCTGTCCTTGTGCTCATGACCCCTCAGTCTCTGTTTCCTGCTCTGCTGTCTTTGACAGGTTTGAGCCTGTGACTCTGTCCTTTCTAAAGGAGACTGTTGGTCGTCTTAAGCCTGCAGGGTCTCCAAATGATGCTGTCCCTCCTCGACTTTTAAAAGAGGTGTTACCTACAGTTGGTCCTTTGGTTCTTGAGCTGGTAAGCCATAGTCTGATGTCAGGCGTTGTCCCTAAAGATTTTAAGCATGCAGTAGTCAAACCCCTGATTAAAAAAAACTGCTCTTGATCCTACAGTTCTTGCAAATTACAGGCCTATCTCCAAACTACCTTTTCTTTCTAAAATTCTTGAAAAGGTAGTTTACAGCCAAATAATGGCCTTCCTGGAAAAGCAAAATGTGTTAGAGGTTTTCCAATCTGGTTTTAAACCCTTTCATAGCACTGAATCAGCCCTTTTAAAAGTTTTTAATGACATATTTTTAGCGACTGATGCTGGGGACTGTGTTGTTCTTGTGCTTTTAGATTTGACAGCTGCGTTTGATACTGTGGATCATGCCATTTTATTCTCTCGTTTGGAGCACTGGGTGGGCATTAGGGGCACGGTACTGGAGTGGTTTAGGTCCTACTTGGCGGGGCGAACTTTTTGTGTCAGTCTCGGTGACTATGTGTCGTCCTCCGCTCCCCTCTTGTGTGGTGTCCCACAGGGCTCAGTTCTAGGCCCCCTCCTCTTCTCTTTATATCTGCTTCCTCTTGGTTCTGTACTGAGAAAGCACGGCATTGCTTTCCACTTTTATGCTGATGACTGTCAGATCTATGTCCCTCTAAAGAAAAAAGGCAGATACCTTACACAGCCATTACTTCAGTGTCTCGACGACATTAAGGCTTGGATGTCTGTTAACTTTTTAAAATTCAATGATAAAAAGACAGAGGTAATGGTTTTTGGTAGCCCCACTGAGACCCCCAATGTGTAAGTAGATTCCTTGGCCCAGTATGTTAAGCCAACTGTCACAAACCTGGGGGTCAAAGTGCACTGTGATCTGAAGTTTGAAAATCAGATTAAGGCAGTGGTAAAATCTAGCTTCTTTCAGCTCAGGCAGCTGGCAAAAATAAAGCCAATTCTTTCACGGCAGCACTTTGAGACAGTGATCCACGCCTTTGTTAGCACTCGGCTGGATTACTGTAATGCACTTTATATTGGGGTCAGTGCATCATATATTAGTCATCTACAGAGGGTGCAAAATGCCGCAGCTCGTCTTTTAACTGGCACTCGAAAGTTTGAGCACATTTCCCCTGTTTTAGCTTCACTTCACTGGCTGCCTATTTCTTTTCGGATTCATTTTAAAATTCTTTTATTTGCTTTAAAGCTCTCCACGGCCTCGCCCCATCTTATCTCTTTGAGCTGCTACAGCCTTATACACCCACCCGCTCTCTCAGGTCAGCTGATCAGCTGATCCTGAATGTAAGGACTGGGCATAAACTTAGAGGAGATCGTGCTTTTGCTGTAGCAGCTCCAAAACTGTGGAACGAGCTTCCTTTAGAGATTAGACGGGCCAGTTCTTTACCTGTTTTTAAGTCACTCTTGAAAACCCACCTCTTTACCCTGGCCTTTGACACCACGTGAGATGTTGGTTTTTATTTTTATTTTATTTTTATTTTTATTTCAGTTGTTTTTAGGTGATTCAATGCTGTTTTATCTTGTTTTTTATTTTAATATAGGGCTGTTTTAATTTTATTTATTATGTGTTTTATTTATTTATCTTTGCTGTTTTCTGTTATTCTATTGTTTTAATGTATTTTCTGTACAGCACTTTGTTCCTGTGCTGGGTATTTTAAAGTGCTTTATAAATAAAACTGGATTGGATTGGATTGGAACTGAATAAATTGGAGCTGATTGATGGTATTCTCTATAGGAAGAGATATGAAAATGAACAACCATCATACCAACTGGTCCTTCCGACAGAACTGCGGCAAACTGTTCTCCACAACCTCCACAATGATATGGGCCACCTGGGAGTGAAACGGACCCTTGACCTTGCCAGGACTCGGTTCTATTGGCCAAGAATGGCAGTGGATGTGGAAAATAAAATAAAAACCTGTGGCCAGTGCATTCGCCGGAAAAGCTTGCCAGAGAGAGCTGCTCCTCTTGTTAACATTCGGACATCACGTCCACTTGAACTCATTTGTATGGATTTCCTCAGTCTTGAGCCCGATACCAGCAACACCAAAGACATCCTGGTACTGACAGATCATTTCACCAAATATGCCCCATGCCATTCTAACACCAAACCAAAAGGTAAAAAGTGTGGCTAAATGTCTTTGGGAAAACTTCATTGTTTATTATGGAATTCCAGAAAGACTCCATACAGATCAAGGGCCAGACTTTGAGTTGAAATTGATAAAGGAGTTATGTGCCCTTTGGGAGTCCAAAAGTGTCACACAACACCGTACCATCCAAGAGGAAACCCAGTAGAGAGGTTTAATCGCACTCTACTGGCCATGTTGGGAACTCTTGAACCCAAACAGAAATCCCAATGGAAACAGCTTGTAAAACCACTCGTCCATGCATACAACTGTACCAAAAATGAAGTCACTGGCTACACCCCATACGAACTAATGTTTGGACGTTGTCCTCGTCTCCCTATTGACCTCGCTTTTAATCTTCCTGTACGTGAGAAAGAACATCAGCCACATTCACAGTATGTACAAGACTTAAAAGCTAGGTTGAAAGAAAGTTATCTGCTGTCTTCAAAGAATGCTGCAAAGAACGCTGAGAGGAACAAGACTCGATTTGACCAACGTATTATACCATCCAAGCTGGAAGTTGGAAGCAGAGTTTTGGTGCGGAACATGAGGCTGAGGGGTAAACATTAACTTGCTGACAAATGGGAGCCAGATGTCTTTGTAGTGCTGAAATGTGCCAAAGATCTCCCTGTCTACACAGTAAAACCAGAATGCAAAGACGGCCCAATTCGCACATTGCACAGAGATCTCCTTCTTCCGTATGGATTTCTTCCTGCAATAGAGTCAGGAACATCAGATGAGACTATTCCAATCACACCCTCTTTAACTCGTCAACAGACCAAGAAACAACAGGAATCTCCTGAGTACTTTGTTGAAGAGAATGAATTGGAACCGACCTTTGTCCATCTTGCCCCGCTCCCAATGGAGTTAAGGGTGGAGAAGTCTCTCAGCCCCCGACAGTCTTTTCCCAGTGGTGAGGAGGAAAAACTTCCTCCAACATCTACACCTGAAATGGAATCAGCTGGGGAAGCTCTGTTAGGATCTCAGAGGGAAGAACCATTGGAGTTTGATGCTGATGAGACATCTGAGAAAGATTTGCTTAAAATCTTACCCGAACCCATTCTTGAAACCGTATCTACAGACTTGTCCGATCCTGAAGTCTCTGACGACTTAACGGCCGAGCCTAGTCCTGTGACATTACCAACACTTAATAGCTCAGATTCGGTTATTGACGCCCCTCTGAGGCGGTCAACGCGTCACAGATCACCACCTAGGCGACTTCAGTATGCCCACTTAGGCAATCCATTGATATCAGTTGTTCAGTCTCTGTTACATAGTCTGTCAGATGCTTTAACCACCACAACCATCAATTCTAACTCTTCAGTCATACATATTGTGTAGTGTTATCATGCGACGGGACATGTATGTATTCAAGGGGGGAGGGTGTAACCCAGAGTAAAATCTGTTTTACTAGATTTTAGTAATTTCCTGCACTTATTTCCTGCCATTGAACACATCACAAATACATGATTCCAACCACATGACTTTGCTCAGCCAATCGGATGGCATGTAGGTCATAGCAAGCCTGTCCCGGCTTCCTCCTGTCAGATGCCTGGAGGCAAGTCAGGTGACAGAGCTGTTGCAGGTTTGTATTGGCAAACACTTGCTTTTCCCGTTTTAATCCATTTTTTTTAACACCAACTAACTTGTGCAACTTAGACGCTGATTACTGTGAGCCAGAGCCGTAGTGTTGTTGTGCACTGAACAGAACGGAATTGGTGAGTTTGAACTTTTAATTGACTGTTTGTATTGCTACCAGCTGACGCTACTTGGCTGCTGCCAGTCCAAACAATTTGATTTTGACTTTTGATGTGACCGATAGTTGTTGAATAACAAATGTTGTGAAGCTATGTAATATGTATATAGCAGTTGAAATGTTTTAGTTAAATCCTTATTGGTTACATATACTGTTTGTTTATTTATTTATAAATTGTGTACACAGGAACAAGAATAACTTAATGTAGCTTTAATTGGCTGACATTTTTGTATTATTCTTGTGATTTCTTATTGGCCTTGTTTATTTAACGCAGGCCAGGTGAACCTTTTTGGGTATGAAAAAGGATGGCGAGCCAATGAACGGCTAGGAGCAGGACTCATTCTGCATTGAAGCTTCCACTGGTTGGGTAGGAAGCTTTCAAAGACGACGCTCTGTCCCCATTTTCCAAATACACTGATTTCCACAATCATACACACCATTCCCCCCGTTTATGGACAACAGCGCTTGGACATCTCTCATGGACATTCAGATAAAAACTCATGGACTTCAGTGTGGATCAGTGTTTTTGATGTTAACATGTGTTATTCATGGGGAACTGTTTTTTTGAGAATCTATATTGGTTGGTATAAGCCATAAGCCAGAAGAATTTGCTTAGCTGTCTTTGTGCACCCCCACTGGGTTTTTGATTAATTGAATAGCTGCAGCAGGAGTGATTATTTAAGTTTTCCTTTTCTTTCCTTGTTATTTTTCTTTGGGTTTTGGTTAAATACATGGTACCTGCAAAAGCATTTTGTGTTGTGTGTATTTATTAATTACTGCCCATCAGCTCCAGTAGCGTTCCTAAATCTTCTGATTAATAATAACCATAATGTCTTGATGCATTCTCAATCATCCAGGAAAGTAAATCTCCAAAAGTTGAATCTGTTCATCTGGACGTAGCGTTTTGTGGGAGAAACGTTTCGTCACTCATCCAAGTGACTTCTTCAGTCTCAGCTGACTGCAGGTTTCCCCAAACCTTATAAACAGTACATTTGCATAATGACTGAAACCAGCCCACTGAAGGAACAATGGGCTGTGAGGTCAGTTCCTTAATCATAATTATGCAAATTCCCATGACCATTGATCAACAATCACTGACCAAAACCCACTGATCAAAGAACACTGATCAATAGCCATGAGTCCCATTCACAGAGAGTTGGGGAATGGCTGCAATCACAGCATTGTAAGATGGTGACAGATGCACCCTTAGGCTCCCTCCTCGATTCAGAGATGGTCTTTCCCTTTTCACGTAAATGGCCTCCTTGACTCCGCGCTCAAACCAGCGTTCTTCCCTGTCCAGGATGTGTACATCCTCATCATTGAAAGAGTGTCCTCTGGCCTGTAGGTGTAAATAAACTGCAGAGTCCTGGCCTGATGAGGTAGCTCTTCTGTGTTGTGCCATCCGCTTCGCTAGAGGTTGTTTGGTTTCCCCGATGTATAAATCCTGCCAATCCTCCTGGCACTTAACAGCGTACACTATGTTACTCTGTTTGTGTCGGGGGACCCGATCCTTAGGGTGGACCAGTTTTTGGCGCAGCGTATTTTGGGGTTTAAAAGCCACAGAGACCCGGTGTTTAGAAAAAATGCGTCTCAACTGTTCCGATACTCCTGACACATACGGGATCACTACAGGTTTTCGCCTGGGCAGCGGTCGTCCTTCTCTCCTGGATCGGCTGGAGCTTTCTTTAGGTGCCTTCCCAGCTTTGACAAAAGTCCAGCTGGGATAACCACATTTACTCAGGGCCTTCTTGATGTGCTGTTCTTCTGCCTCCCTGGCTGCTGTGTCAGTGGGGATGGTGTTTGCTCTGTGTTGTAGCGTCCTGATGACACCCAGTTTGTGCTCCAGTGGATGATGAGAGTCAAACCTTAGATACTGATCCGTATGTGTAGGTTTACGGTACACGTCAGCTTTTAGATGTCCCCCATTACTGATGGAAATCTCACAGTCTAAGAAGGCTAACCTGCCACTTTTCGTATCCTCCCTGGTGAATTTGATGTGTTGGTCCACCAAGTTAATGTGATCCGTGAAATGTAGTACGTCCTGAGATTTGATTTTCACCCAGGTGTCATCCACATATCTGAACCAATGGCTTGGTGGTGTTCCAGGGTAGGATAGCAACGCCCTCTTTTCCACTTCTTCCATGTACAAATTGGCCACGATGGGTGAAACTGGGGAGCCCATGGCACACCCATGTTTCTGCCTGTAGAACTGATCCTTGTATGTGAAGTAGGTGGAATGAAGACACAGTTCCAAAAGCAAACACACTTGGTCGGTGCTGAGAGTGGTCCTGTTGCTGAGGTTGGTGTCATCCTGTAATCTGAGTGAGAGATGTCATTACGGAGGCAGATGAAACCATGATCTCGTACGACGTTACATCTCTCTTCACTTGCATCCCAGTCACGGAAGCGTTGGAGGTAGTCCGTAAGAGATTACAGGAAGAAACACTTGGAAACAAGGAGTCTGAATGCTTATCTCCCACTTTCTGTACCTTTGGCATTGGTGCTGTAAAAACAGCTCCGTCATCTGTTGGGCAACTTCTTTGGTGCTTATGGGTCATATGCTGTCATGTTCATCACTTTGCAGATGCATCCGTGTAAGATGGCGCCGGTGTGCATTGCTCGCCGTCCACGGTTGTCGGATCCACTTTTGCTCTGCGTGTTTCTATTGTTTTTGTCACTTTTATTGAACAACGCTGACTCTCTATTGACCTACGATCGTGAAGCTCTGTTAAATATTCGACTTGCCACAGAGAATTTGGGAAGGACTAACGCTGATAGACAGGACTTTTTTCCACCTCCGCTACTATCTGGACTACCGCATCACCTGGATTACACCCCTACCACATCTCATAAGAGGAAGCGCTTTAAACGTCGGGGAAAACGCAGCGGGCTACTCGTGAAACTGAAATCATATTTGGCTCTTTCATCTGGCAGTAACAGATTAGTTTCCGAATGCACTCTGACTGAATTCAGACCTTTGCACTGGCGTTTTGTCTCCTGTCGCTTCCTGGAACCTATTGGCACCTGGCTGGTACCTGTTGTCGGCTTGGCTGAAGAGATCCAGCATCCCCGCCTTCTCTTACCTCATCTTCGCCGCGGTGGAGCGAATCCGCGGAATCTTCGGCAACTGAAACAGGTTCCCTGGATGGCTGTCACCGGTCTGACGGACCCTACCAGGTTTGCCCTTGTTAATGCTAGGTCGCTAGCAAATAAAACGTTCATATTGAAGGATTTCTTCACCTCTCATAATCTGGATTTCCTCTGTGTGACAGAAACCTGGCTAAGTGACGGTGAGTCAGAACTATTACCGCCAAATTGTTCGTATTTTAACTCACCAAGGACTACGGGCCGAGGTGGAGGAGTGGCCACAGTTTATAAATCTACTTTTCACTGTCGCCAGCTGTCACCTGTCACTTTCTCCAGTTTTGAACTGAATATGTTTGAGCTTGGTAGCAGTCATCCTGTTCTTTGTGCGGTGATCTACCGTCCACCAAAACATAACAGGAACTTTGTTAATGACTTCTCTGAGTTCTTGGCTGAAATAATGCCAAAGTATGACAAGGTCTTAATCCTGGGTGATATGAATATTCATGTGTGTTGTCCTACTAAACCATTGGCAAAGGACTTTTTAAACCTACTTGATGCTTTTAATGTTTTGCAGTCTGTCACTGGTCCCACTCATAAATATGGACACACTCTGGATCTGGTTTTGTCTCATGGTTTACCTGTTTATAATCTTCAAATTTATGATGTCGTCTTTTCTGATCATATGCCTGTATTGTTTGAAACTTCTCTTCCCTGTAATATCACTACTTGTGGCCCTCCTACTGCTTCTCGCATGTTTAAACCATCAAGTGCCATCCAGTTTTCTACCGCCTTTAATAAGACCTTTAATGTTGACTCAGAGCTCTCAGTCTGTGCCGACACTGAGGTGCTGACTGCAAAATTCTTATCTACTTGTCAAATCATTCTGGATACTGTTGCTCCTCTGAAGGTCAGGCGGCCTAAATTGAAGTCTGAGCCATGGCTGAACGACATCACTCGGGCTGCTCGAAGAGAGTGCAGAAAAGCAGAACGCAAATGGGAAAAAGACAAGCTACAAGTGTCTTATGATATCTTAAGAGATAGCTGGCATAAATATCAGAAAATTGTTAAGAACCAGAAATCCGCCTATTTTGCAGGTGTTATTAACGACAACTGCCATAAGCCCCGTGTTTTATTTAGTATTTTAAGCTCTGTTCTTAACCCTCCCCAATCCAACTGTACAGAAGCTTCTGCTGAAACTTGTGAAGCTTTTTAAATTTCTTTGTGGAGAAGATTTTATCTATTAGAGCACATATTTTACCCCCTTCTTATGACCCTTCTGTTATTTTTACGCCTTTAGCAATTTTTAGCCATTTTGAACCTGTGTCTCTATTTAAACTGGGTAAAATTGTCACCCAAATCAAGTCTGGCTCTCCCACTGATGTCCTTCCCCCTCGCTTTTTTAAAGAAGTCTGGGGCACTATTGGACCTTATATTCAAAGGCTTATAAACAGCAGCCTGACTTTAGGCCATGTACCTGTAATTTTTAAACAGGCAGTGGTCCAGCCTCTGCTGAGACGCCCTGGCTTGGATGCCTCTTTGTTGAGTAATTTCAGACCTATTTCAAAGCTTCCTTTTGTTTCTAAAATTTTAGAAAAAGAAGTGTGCTCACAGCTGCAGACTTTTTTAGAGAGTCAAAACATTTTTGAGGTATTTTAATCTGGTTTTAAAGCCCTTCACAGCACAGAGACTGCACTTTTGAGAGTTTTTATTGATATCTTACTAACTGCTGACTCTGGGAAGTCTGTCTTACTTGTGCTTTTGGATCTCACAGCAGCTTTTGATACAGTAGATCACAATATTTTGATTTATCGTCTAGAACATCATGTTGGAATTAGAGGCACTGCCTTGGAGTGGTTTAAGTCATACCTCTCTGATAGAAGTTTTTCTGTCTCACTTGGTAAATTTCATTCATCTTCCGTCCCCCTCCCATGTGGTGTACCTCAAGGATCCATCCTTGGGCCCCTTCTTTTTAGTATTTATTTACTTCCCCTTGGCCATATTATTAAAAAACATAAAGTCTCATTTCATTTTTATGCAGATGATTGTCAAATTTATCTACCGCTGAAACACAATGACCCCCTCAGGTCTATTTTAGAATGTCTTAAGGATATCAGAGCATGGCTGGCTCTGAATTTTTTAAACTTTAATGAAAAGAAGACTGAAGTCATTATATTTGGGCCGAATGGACCTGGTGTCCCTCCATCTGACTTGGGTCCTCTTACATCGTGTGTCAAACCAATTGTCACCAACCTTGGAGTAAAATTTGACACAGCTCTTAAAATGGACAAACAAGTAAATACAGTGGTGAGGAAAAGCTTTTTTCAGTTGAGGCAGCTCTCTAAAGTAAAACCTTTCATTTCTTTTTGTGACTTGGAGAGAGTTCTGCACGCATTTGTGACCACTCGCCTTGATTATTGTTATGGACTTTATATTGGTATTGATCAGGCTTCACTATTACGTTTGCAAATGGTCCAGAATGCTGCTGCTCGCCTGTTGACAGGGACACGCAAACGTGAGCACAATTACATAGATAATTGGCAAACCTTCTGGAGGAAACCTGGTCTTGTTAGGAGAGACGGCATCCATCCCACTTTGGATGGAGCAGCTCTCATTTCTAGAAATATGGACAAATTCATTAAACCCCCCAAAATATGACTATCCAGAGTTGGGACCAGGAAGCAGAGTTGCAGTCTTACACGCCTCTCTGCAGCTTCTCTCCTCCTGCTACCCCCCCAAAAACCCATCTCCATTGAGACTGTGTCAGCTCCCAAAAAGACAAAAAACAAACTAAAAACCAGCAATAAACAACTTAAACATAAAAAATCACAAAGAAAGAACAATACAGTATCCACATCTGAACCAAAGAGTAAAACAGTGAAATGTGGATTATTAAATATTAGGTCTCTCTCCTCCAAGTCTCTGTTAGTACATGACTTAATAATTGATCAACAAATCGATTTACTCTGCCTTACAGAAACCTGGTTGCAGCAGGATGAGTATGTTAGTTTAAATGAATCAACACCCCCGAGTCATTCTAACTACCAGAAATCCCGAAGCACAGGCCGAGGGGGCGGTGTGGCAGCAATTTTTCACACCAGCCTATTAATTAACGAAAGACCAAGACAGACTTTTAATTCATTTGAAAGCCTGATGCTTAGCCTCGTCCACCCCAGCTGTAAAACTCAGAAACCAGTCTTACTTGTTATCATCTATCGTCCACCTGGGCCTTACACAGAGTTTCTCTCTGATTTCTCAGACTTTTTATCTGATTTAGTGCTCAGCTCAGATAAAATAATTATTGTGGGTGATTTTAACATCCATGTAGATGCTAAAAATGACAGCCTCAACATCGCATTTAATCTGTTACTAGACTCAATTGGCTTCTCTCAAAATGTAAAAGAACCCACCCACCACTTTAATCACACTCTAGATCTTGTTTTAACGTATGGCATAGAAACTGAATATTTAACAGTGTTTCCTGAAAACCCTCTGCTGTCTGATCATTTCCTGATAACATTTACATTTACAATAATTGATTACACAGCAGTGGAGAGTAGACTTTATCAAAGTAGATGTCTTTCTGAAAGTGCTGTAACTAAGTTTAAGAATATAATCCACCCACTGTTATCATCTTCAATGCCCTGTACCAACATAGAGCAGAGCAGCTATCTGAACGCTACTCCAACAGAGGTCGATTATCTTGTTAATAATTTTACCTCCTCACTACGTACGACTCTGGATACTGTAGCTCCTGTGAAAACTAAGGCCTCAAATCCAAAGTCCCTGACTCCGTGGTATAATTCTCAAACACGTAGCCTAAAGCAGATAACTCGTAAGCTGGAGAGGAAATGGCGTGTCACAAATTTAGAGGATCATCATTTAGCCTGGAGAAATAGTTTGCTGCTTTATAAGAAAGCCCTCCGCAAAGCCAGAACATCTTACTATTCGTCACTGATTGAAGAAAATAAGAACAACCCCAGGTTTCTCTTCAGCACTGTAGCCAGGCTGACAAAAAGTCAGAGCTCTACTGAGCCAACCATCCCTTTAACGTTAACTAGTAATGACTTCATGAACTTCTTCACAAATAAAATTTTTATCATTAGAGAAAAAATTACCAATAATCATCCCACAGATGTAATATTATCTACAGCTACTCTTAGTACCATCGATGTTAAGTTAGACTCTTTTTCTCCAATTGATCTTTCTGAGTTAACTTCAATAATTAATTCCTCCAAACCATCAACGTGTCTTTTAGACCCCATTCCTACAAAACTGCTCAAAGAAGTCCTGCCATTAATTAATTCTTCGATCTTAAATATGATCAACCTATCTCTAATAATCGGCTATGTACCACAGGCCTTCAAGCTGGCTGTAGTTAAACCTTTACTTAAAAAGCCATCTCTAGACCCAGCTGTCTTAGCTAATTATAGGCCAATCTCCAACCTTCCTTTCATATCAAAAATCCTTGAAAGAGTAGTTGTCAAACAGCTAACAGATCATCTGCAGAGGAATGGCTTATTTGAAGAGTTTCAGTCAGGTTTCAGAGCTCATCACAGCACAGAAACAGCTTTAGTGAAGGTTACAAATGATCTTCTTATGGCCTCTGACAGTGGACTCATCTCTGTGCTTGTCCTGCTAGACCTCAGTGCTGCGTTCGATACTGTTGACCATAATATCCTATTAGAGCGATTAGAACATGCTGTAGGTATTACAGGTACTGCACTGCAGTGGTTTGTATCATATCTATCTAATAGACTCCAGTTTGTACATGTAAATGGAGAGTCCTCTTCAGACACTAAGGTCAATTATGGTGTTCCACAGGGTTCAGTGCTAGGACCAATTCTATTTACATTATACATGCTTCCCCTAGGCAACATCATTAGAAGACATAGCATAAATTTTCACTGCTATGCAGATGACACGCAGCTCTATCTATCCATGAAGCCAGGTAACACACACCAATTAGTTAAACTGCAGGAATGTCTTAAAGACATAAAGACCTGGATGGCCGCTAACTTTCTGCTTCTTAATTCAGATAAAACTGAGGTTATTGTACTCGGCCCTGAAAATCTTAGAAATATGGTATCTAAGCAGATTCTTACTCTGGATGGCATTACCTTGGCCTCCAGTAACACTGTGAGGAACCTTGGAGTCATTTTTGACCAGGACATGTCCTTCAATGCACATATTAAACAAATATGTAAGACTGCTTTCTTCCATTTGCGCAACATCTCTAAAATTAGAAATATCCTGTCTCAGAGTGATGCTGAAAAACTAGTTCATGCATTTATTACTTCCAGGCTGGACTACTGTAATTCACTATTATCAGGAAGTCCTAAAAACTCGCTGAGAAGCCTTCAGCTAATCCAAAATGCTGCAGCAAGAGTACTGACAGGGACTAGAAAGAGAGAGCATATTTCTCCTGTTTTGGCTTCCCTTCATTGGCTTCCTGTTAAATCCAGAATTGATTTCAAAATCCTGCTCCTCACATACAAGGTCTTAAATAATCAGGCCCCATCTTATCTTAATGACCTTGTAGTACCATATCACCCTATTAGAGCACTTCGCTCTTGCACTGCAGGCCTACTTGTTGTTCCTAGAGTATTTAAAAGTAGAATGGGAGGCAGAGCCTTCAGTTTTCAGGCCCCTCTTCTGTGGAACCAACTTCCAGTTTGGATTCGGGAGACAGACACTATCTCTACTTTCAAGATTAGGCTTAAAACTTTCCTTTTTGCTAAAGCATATAGTTAGGGCTGGACCAGGTGACCCTGAATCCTCCCTTAGTTATGCTGCAATAGACGTAGGCTGCCGGGGATTCCCATGATGCATTGAGTTTTTCCCTTCCAGTCACCTTTCTCACTCACTATGTGCTAATAGACCTCTCTGCATCGAATCATATCTGTTATTAATCTCTGTCTCTCTTCCACAGCATGTCTTTCATCCTGTTTCCTTCTTTCACCCCAACCGGTCGCAGCAGATGGCCGCCCTCCCTGAGCCTGGTTCTGCCGGAGGTTTCTTCCTGTTAAAAGGGAGTTTTTCCTTCCCACTGTCGCCAAAGTGCTTGCTCATAGGGGGTCATATGATTGTTGGGTTTTTCTCTGTATTTATTATTGTGCTATCTACTGTACAATATAAAGCGCCTTGAGGCGACTTTTGTTGTGATTTGGCGCTATATAAATAAAATTGAATTGAATTGAATTGAATTGAATTACCCTGTTCTTGCCTCCTTACACTGGTTGCCTGTCCATCTTAGAATTCATTTTAAAATTTTATTGCTTGCTTTTAAAGTCTTAAATGGCCGGGCTCCTTCTTACCTGTCAGACCTTTTACACCAATACACTCCACAAAGGTCTCTCAGATCATCTGACCACTCACTCCTTGCTGTCCCCATGTCGAGACTGAAACACCGAGGGGACCGAGCTTTCGCTGTTGTGGCCCCCAAACTATGGAACAAACTGCCCCTCCATATTAGGTTGGCCCCAACACTTGAAATGTTTAAATCACATTTAAAAACACACTTTTTTTCAAAGGCTTTTTAGGAGTATTATCAGAGTCAGTTTGTAGTCAGTTTTTAGTCAGCTGTTGGTCATTCTTAATCTTTTTACTTTGTTAATCTTATTCATTGTATATCTTATTGTTTATTCTACTCATGTTTTGATATTTAATATATACACTGATTTATTTTTATCTTCTTTTTCAATTATATATTTATTTTGTTTATTGATTTCATTGTATGCTTAATGTATGGTTTTTAACTGCTATCTCTGTTTTATTATTGGAAAGCACTTTGGTCAACTTTGTTGTTTTTAAAAGTGCTATATAAATAAAGTTGGATTGGATTGGATATGAGGAAATCATGTCTAGTGTTGGGGAATCTGTCAGATGGCCACGGCTTTCTAACTAAGAGGAAGTCCCTCATGAATTCTCTTCATTGTCACTACATAAACAACCCCCTTCAGTGTAATCTGAATTGACTGTTAAACAAAGCTTCTCTTAGTTCTGTTTTCCATATGACCTTTGTCTGAACATATGGTCTTACCTGAACGGTTGCGTTCTAGTACCCTGCTCCCTTTGACGTGGCACAGGTCACCTTGAGTACTGTTGCAGGTGGTGTTGAGATCAGCTTTGCAGTAGGTGGGGGACCCTCCCTGCACTGCTTGAGGGATATGTTTCTTCCTCTTTTTGGGTAACTTCTGCTTGGCCATAGCCAGAGAATAGTACATCCCAAAGTTATTGACGATAACGGGCACAGGCATGGCTATCGTCAGCACACCAGCTAAAGCACACAATGCGCCCACGACCATACCTGACCAGGTCTCTGGATACATATCACCATATCCCAGTGTTGTCATGGTTACCATGGCCCACCAGAAGCCGATGGGGATGTTCTTGAACTTAGTGTGGAGGGTAGCCGTGGGATCATTGGGCTTGGCGCCGATTCTTTCAGCATAGTATATCATTGTGGCAAAAATTAACACTCCCAATGCCAGGAAGATGATGAGCAGCAGGAATTCATTGGTGCTAGCCCGTAACGTGTGGCCCAGTACTCTAAGTCCCACAAAGTGTCGAGTTAACTTGAAGATACGCAGAATACGAACAAAACGAACCACCCTGAGGAAACCCAACACATCCTTGGCAGCCTTTGAAGAAAGACCGCTCAGCCCAACCTCCAAGTAGAAAGGCAAGATAGCCACGAAGTCGATGATGTTGAGAACGCTCTTAAAAAACTCCAACTTGACTGGGCAGAAGGTCACACGCACCAGGAACTCAATGGTGAACCAGAAGACACAAACACCCTCCACATATGTAAGAGCAGGATCAGTTTCGATCTCATACTGTGGACCTGAGTCGGTCACGTTGCTGTCCCGTGCCACATCAGTCTTGTTGATGATTTTGTTGAAAGCCTCATGAGTCTCCAAACAGAAGGTGGTAATGGAAACCAGGATGAAGAACAAAGACACAAAGGCAATAAACTAAGAGAAAAAGGACAAAAAAGAGAAAAACACATTATGGCCATTACATTTCATTTCAACCATGACATCCTACACTATTTAGGATAGATTTGACACCAAAATCATTCAATAAATGTTCTCATGAGAAAGGGACAAACTACAACAGGTTTATTACATTTCCATCATTTCGAAGGGACTAAAGAGAGGAGACTTGATGTGAGAATGCAGATCCAGTCTAGTAAAGCAAGAAAGGCCCAGTAGACTTCAACCCCAGTGGAGAAAGGTGTTGAGGAAGGGGAATCTCTTCTTTTGGGTTTGCATATTGAGTTACACATCTCCTCTCAAAAACATACTTCATTCTGACCTCATAGTATAGCTGCTGTTACTATATTAGTCTAGCTCAGGGGTCGGCAACCCGCGGCTCCGGAGCCGCATGCGGCTCTTTAGTCTTTATTTTGCGGCTCCGGGTGGTTTGGGAAAATAAATTAGAAGTATTTAGCTGAAGTGCATTTTATTTGTGTTTAGTTCTTTTTTTTTTAACTTGTAGTTCTAAATTGGAAGATTATTGTGATATTGAAATATAAAAATAAAATTATATCTTATTATTTTTTTCATCGCTCAAAATAAGCGTCACACTCGCGGAAGCCGGTGTACCCGCCAAAACGCCGTGCATTTATCGAGACTTTCAACCCCAGGTAGGCCAATTATGGATCTTCGGATCCACATTATGTCGGCAGCTGTTCTCCACCATGAACTATGTTAAAAACAAACACCGCTCATGCCTCACAGATGACAGCTTACAGTCCTGCGTAAAGATGAAAGCCCAGATTTGCAGACGCTGTGCGCAGAGGTTCGGGACCAGAAGTCTCATTGTAAATAAATCACGGCAGACCCGACGATGTTTCCATGAACACGCTTTTCAGCATCTCTTTATTGACCACTTTTCACACACGGTTGCTGTACGCATACAGCCGGCTGTAGCGTCTCAGCTCACAGCCCGACAACACAACAGCATAGAGAGCACAGATGTTAAGGCAGCGAGGCGTGATTGCGGGTGCCGCTCAGGTGCGTCCGACTCACATGCAGCGGCACTGCAGACCACGCCCCGCCACACACATTAACCAGGTAAAATACATATTTAGGCAGAATTTTGTAAATATCTATTTTTCATTTTTCAGCAGCATAGAGCTTTTTTCCAATTACTTTTTAAAAGTCAGGTCAAGGCTCCAAAAGCCCAAAGGGGATATAAGGGAGGCGGCTCACAACAGTTTTTGTTTGCTACATGGATCATTTTAGTTCAGCTGGGTGTCTTTGCTTTTGTTATATTTCTTTAAGAGTTCAAAATGTGTTAATTACATAAATAAAATGTAATTTTCTCTGTAGCACTACATAGATTTTATAAGCAACACACCTAAGTTTCTCTGTGGATTCTTTTAAAAAGCAGTTAAAAACTTTTCTGTTCAAACAAGCCTTTTGTTGATCTACGTATTTTATATCCTTTACATTATTTACATTTGATCTTTTACATTGTGTATAATGTCTATTGATTGTATTGTTTATTTTAATATTTGTGTACAGCGCTTTGTGGCTGCCTGTCTGTGAAAAGTGCTTAATAAATAAACTTTACTTACTTACTTACTTATTTCTGTAATATACTTACATATCTATATTATTGCTAATATATATTGTAATATATCTATATCACGGCTAAAGCACTTTCTGGATGGATGCAAACTGCATTTCGTTGCCCTGTACCTGTGCATGTGCAATGACAATAAAGTTGAATTCTATTCTCTTTAGTTGTTCACACAAAGCACAAAGGTAAAAAACAATATATACAGTGTTATCTTCATTTTAGATTTCAAAAAGTATTTGCGGCTCCCAGTGTTTTCTTTTCCGTGGAAACCGGGTGAATCAAACTGTTGACACATGACCTATCACAGGTCAATGGAACAAAACTAGATTTCTCATACCGGACTAAACCTCATCCCACCTCTTTTTTGGAACCTAATAAGCTGTTTTGTATTGTCAACATTATTTTTGTTTGTGATATATATGCATATATTTTTTCTTTTTTTGTATATCTGTCTATATATTTATCATAACATACACAATATATATATTTTTGAGCTCTATTTTTGTTTCCTGTGTTTTATTCACACACTCAGGCTCCTCAGTCAAAACTACTTCTGGTTGCTCATTATCTATGAAGCTCCAGTCAGGGGCCCTGGTCCTTTACTGCGTTACAATGAGATCACAGTGAAGTCAACCTTTGAGCACCAAAGATTCAGTCAGTTTATCCTTCCTCTGTCCTAAAGTAGCCCAGGTTAACATAGAAGCTTTCATTGCCAACACATTTTTGTTTTCTGATCTTTACACAGTGTAGGAACAGAGTAGACTCCACTGGAGCAAACATGCGTTTACTTGATTAAATTGAATTATACAGTTTCTTATGAGGAACTAAAATTACCAGCGTACTACATGTGGCACACGTGTAAAAACAAGCAAACATACAGTTTCAAATAGGTTAAAAGTTTCCTTTATCTGGAAAAACTTCCTCTTGAAAGGCTTGTTATCCAGTTTTTAATCTTATAATATTATTATTATTATCACATACTGCATATGTACTAAGTTTGAGTTGTTCCACCAGAAAGTGACTTTTCAGTTCTGTAAGTTCAAACTGACTTTTTTATGCTTAATACTTTTGACAAAATGTCTTTTTGGCTCTAATTTCCACATTCAAAATTAAGAGCCTAAAGCTTTTCTATACACTACAAAAATATCAGACACTTAAAAGCTTCAGAGTGTCCTCGTGTACTCTGGCTGCTTAACTGTGACAACAGGAGAAAAGCTCGGCAACCACTGTGAGATCAAAAATCCACCATGCTAAATTTAACTGGCTGATATGATTGCCCCTCGCAATGCCTGATGCAACGGTTTGCATCGGCTTACCTTACTTCAACTGGCTCATTAACACGCTGCTGGGCACATGCTGCCTATGAGCTCTCTTTGTGTTATAACACAGAGGCAGCTGAGCTGGATAAAAGCTGGGCTGATCAGTGGGCATGTCTGACGTAAAATATTTAAAACACCAACCCTCACCCACCACTCTGCTTATCGTCAGGATATTATGGCTCAGCATGTCTGGTGCTTCACTTCGACAGTACATCAAATAATTCTGGGAACCTGAAGATACTCGAAATTGCATAGCTATTTGACTCAGTGTGTTGTAAATCTTCATCATTTGTTCAGTCGGTGATCTCATTTGCCTTCAGTACAGGCTTTTAGATGCAATTTTGGCAGCAATACTGTAGGCACTGAAAAAGGTTTATATTTCCATTAAGTACTCATCAAACAGCTGAGACACTCATTTTTACTTAAAAGACATTTGCCTCATCTTAATGGTCTTATTCTGCCTCTGCATATTTGTGTCTCATCTGTGGTTATATTCAATCCGGATTGCTCTTGGCTGACTCTGCCAGTGTGACTATAGCAAAAAGTGTTCTCATGCCACAGTGACACAATGGAAAACAACGGTCACTGATTTTGAAATGGTTGCTAAAAAGCGGGAGAAGACGTCTGTGACCATTAGGTTGCTGCAATTTTCAAAGTCACTTCGAGTCAAGGCAGCAAATGTGACAACAAAATGATTAGTCTGCCACCAGCCTGCTGTCAGTTTGTGACTGAATGCTTTCAAACTGGCAAATACCAGTTTGTTTGTTTTTTATAATCAGATGTTGATTAACTGTGACAAATCAGCAAAAATAGCTCTGTGGCAAATTAGGCATTCGCATAAAACGTTGAATGTCCAGCCACAATGTCATAGAAACTCAGGAAAAGAAATTCTGAAATTCCTCCATAAATAGTGAACTAGTTGCTGCAGGATGACGATTTAACTGCAAAATGACATGGCTTGGCAACCATGCTTTTATAGAAAGTAGGAATATAACCATATTACAACCAGTTGGTAAGCAGCTGAGTTGAGTCATATATTGCAAAGAAACTCTGATGGACCGCAACCAATGTGTCTGAGAAAGATTGCAGTTAGCCTAATGCAGGACTCTGATTTTCTGCCACCAGGTGACCTACACTATCGCCTCGCAGAGTGGTTGCGACAGCTAATGTCAATACTAACGTTTCTGAGACAGCTTTTCTAGTGTCCCTGACCCATGACACAGAAAAACCACACACTACATTGTCTTTAAAGGCTGTAACTTTTAAAAATCTGCATTTCTATTTACACTAATAAGTATTTCAATTTAATTCAATTCAATTTTATTTATAAAGCTCCAAATCACAACAACAGTCGCCTCAAGGCGCTTTATATTATGTATGTATAGTATTTTAAAAAACACATCAAAGTAAGGCAGCCTCAACAATGTAGAGCTTGAGAGGAATATTTTAAAAGCTTTGAAAAGTGAGAGAACCAAACAACAGCTTATTTCACAAAGTCAAACCCTTTGTTTTTCTTCCATCAGACAGTATGGTCAGCTCTGGTCAGCTCTGGTCAGCTTAAGCCTCAGGGCCCACACTTAGTGCAGCTGTTTCTTTTGAGGGGATAGTTCATCTCAGAAGTGGTATGCTGAGACAGTGGCTCTCATTCAGTTCCCGTAAGTGTTGATGACAATGTTAATGGGAACGGAACGGAAGAATCGGAATGACAGTTGTTTCACAGTGTGCAGTTCCTGTTAGAATGTCCTGTGTTTTGAACACCTGTTTCACATTCAAACATTGGTTTCCTCTAGATGTTCCCATTGTATTGAGACACAGACACGAGAGAAGTTACTGTGAAGCTCGACACTATTTATTAATAAAGAAGCAGAATCAATAATGGCATTAACGTCAACGTAAATCCATTCAGTATCCATCCCTCTCTGTGGATCATTTACCTGCCACAAGCCACAGGGTGACCTCTGACCTCTCTGTGGAAAGAGAGACAATTTTACGTTGGAAATTAATAAAATTAATAACAGCAAAACAACCACAATAATGATGAATATAATGATAATAATAATGATAATAACGATGATGCTTCTTCTGCTGCTTCTTCTTCTTCTGCCTTGAAGTGATGATAAATACTTTCTATTTATCTACATCAATCTCCTGGCGTGGTCAGGGATCATTAAAGTCCTGCAAACCTTCGCAAAGCACTACATAAACAAATATTATGAAACTGATTTAATCTAGCTGAAGAGAACATTTGCACTGCCATGACTCCCTCTTCCTGCAGCTAAATAAAGGATGAAAACTCTAAACTATGGAGGAGTACAGATTGGTATCCCACATACTTACAGTCGTGAAGTGTTGCGCAGGATCGCTCAAGGGCCGCTTCCCTGCGAAGCTGATGTGTGGACTCATTTCCTGCTGCAGCTGGAGTGTCTTTGCAGTTTGAAGTTCCTCTCATTTCTGCTATGTATTTCTTTCTATCTTAATTGTTAACTTTTCTAACCATCTCCCAAAACTGATGCTGGTATTTAGAGCCCTAGTAGGTCCTACCACTTAACGCATGCCACTAAATGCTGCCCTTCTGGTTTTCAGTAAGGGTCTCCGTGTCAGTGTGTGAGTAATTTAGAGTGTTCCTGTGGCTTTTTGAGTATTCACCTATAACAAAGCCTGTAAACAGAGCCCCTACTCTACTGCCTGACTCACTCTGCCCTCGACAGCTACGCCAGTCTCATTACATGGTACTTATCAGGATTTAAATGCCACACTGCAGTTGTGTAGCAGCTCCAGGACCTAGCATCTTGCTTGCATTTCAGCAGTGTGTATGAATATACAAAGGGTCATCATTACAAAAGTCATTGTCAGGTACCTTTTATCATGACACTTACCAGGGAAATCCTTTCTTAGAAATTAACCTGTACAACTCATCCACTTAACACACTGTTTACTGCAACAGCTACACCCTTTTTGCACGTTCTTCCTTTTTCAGCTATTTATTAATAAGTGACTTTATGTATATATATGTATGTATATATTGTGCTATTCTTACTATTGTGCTATTCTTACTTAATGTATTGTCTGTCTTTGTTACTGTTTGTTTATACTGGAGCACTGTAACCAAAAATAATTTCCCCTAGGGATCAATAAAGTATTCTGATTCTGATTATTTATTTATTGTCAGTTTATTTTAATGCAACCTCTGCAGTTCTTTGCATTTAGTCGTCCAACATTAAGTTTGTTAAGAAAAAAGAGGAATTCAAATAAGGACATAAAGCTGATTGGTTATTACGTGATATTTTCTGTTGATTTTAATGACACTTGGTGGTTGAACTTGAACTGTTCTAGTTCCATTCCTCATCATGTAAAGTATACCATGTTAGGTCTATCCGGTTGTTCAGTGATGACGCGACGAATCCTACTTCCGGGCCTAAAGTAGTCTGCGTTTGATATGTCTCCAAAAGTTGAATCTGTTCATCTGGACGTAGCGTTTTGTGGGAGAAACGTTTCGTCACTCATCCAAGTGACTTCTTCAGTCTCAGCTGACTGCAGGTTTCCCCAAACCTTATAAACAGTACATTTGCATAATGACTGAAACCAGCCCACTGAAGGAACAATGAGCTGTGAGGTCAGTTCCTTAATCATAATTATGCAAATTCCCATGACCATTGATCAACAATCACTGACCAAAACCCACTGATCAAAGAACACTGATCAATGGCCATGAGTCCCATTCACAGAGTTGGGGAATGGCTGCAATCACAGCATTGTACGATGGTGACAGATGTACCCTTAGGCCCCCTCCTCGATTCAGAGATGGTCTTTCCCTTTTCACGTAAATGGCCTCCTTGACTCCGCGCTCAAACCAGCGTTCTTCCCTGTCCAGGATGTGTACATCCTCATCATTGAAAGAGTGTCCTCTGGCCTGTAGGTGTAAATAAACTGCAGAGTCCTGGCCTGATGAGGTAGCTCTTCTGTGTTGTGCCATCCACTTCGCTAGAGGTTGTTTGGTTTCCCCGATGTATAAATCCTGCCAATCCTCCTGGCACTTAACAGCGTACACTATGTTACTCTGTTTGTGTCGGGGGACCCGATCCTTGGGGTGGACCAATTTTTGGCGCAGCGTATTTTGGGGTTTAAAAGCCACAGAGACCCGGTGTTTAGAAAAAATGCGTCTCAACTGTTCCGATACTCCTGACACATATGGGATCACTACAGGTTTTCGCCTGGGCAGCGGTCGTCCTTCTCTCCTGGATCGGCTGGAGCTTTCTTTAGGTGCCTTCCCAGCTTTGACAAAAGTCCAGCTGGGATAACCACATTTACTCAGGGCCTTCTTGATGTGCTGTTCTTCTGCCTCCCTGGCCGCTGTGTCAGTGGGGATGGTGTTCGCTCTGTGTTGTAGCGTCCTGATGACACCCAGTTTGTGCTCCAGTGGATGATGAGAGTCAAACCTTAGATACTGATCCGTATGTGCAGGTTTACGGTACACATCAGCTTTTAGATGTCCCCCATTACTGATGGAAATCTCACAGTCTAAGAAGGCTAACCTGCCACTTTTCATATCCTCCCTGGTGAATTTGATGTGTCGGTCCACCGAGTTAATGTGATCCGTGAAATGTAGTACGTCCTGAGATTTGATTTTCACCCAGGTGTCATCCACATATCTGAACCAATGGCTTGGTGGTACTCCAGGGTAGGATAGCAAAGCCCTCTTTTCCACTTCTTCCATGTACAAATTGGCCACGATGGGTGAAACTGGGGAGCCCATGGCACAATGCTGTGATTGCAGCCATTCCCCAACTCTCTGTGAATGGTACTCATGGCCATTGATCAGTGTTCTTTGATCAGTGGGTTTTGGTCAGTGATTGTTGATCAATGGTCATGGGAATTTGCATAATTATGATTAAGGAACTGACCTCACAGCTGAGACTGAAGAAGTCACTGGATGAGTGACGAAACGTTTCTCCCACAAAACGCTACGTCCAGATGAACAGATTCAACTTTTGGAGATTTACTTTCCTGGATGATTGAGAATGCATCAAGATGCGTTTAATATGGCTTTTGTGTTGTTAACATGTTTAATGCTTTGTATTTTCTTCTATTTAATCTCAAAAAGCTCCTAAAAACAGTCAGTGATCACCGTTGACCTCCCTCGGCTTTTATTACCGCTAATCATTTATTTAAGCTCAGTTTTTAAAACCTTACGATGTAACTACAGCACAGCCCATGCAGCAGTATATGAATAACTAACCTCGTATTGTGGATGGATTATCTCAGTTGTTCTCCTGGCTGAAGTTTGGTCCGTTTACAGCATCCTGCCATGCGATTACATTTGTTCCTGACCACTGAGAACACTCACGTTAACTTTTATCGAGTGGAAAAAAAGTTAGCTTGTTTATATTATGCTAACATAGCTGTGTCGCTAGCGGTCACGTAGCACATCATTATATACCAGCTAGCCAAACTTCAGTAACCCTACAAACGTCACTGCTGTTTAGTTTTCTGTCTTCATTTATGTTGGAAGTGATAGCAGAGCTGTACGTTTGAATTTGTTTCTAAACCCCTGCAGTCAGGACATGCTATATTGTATTTAGATGGAAGCTAGCGAGCTAACTTCCTGCTAACTTCTAACTCCGTTAAATGTCATAAATTCCGTTTTCATGGATGCCTGGATGTTAAACTCAATTTTTACACCTGGTAGAGAAGAACGCTGATCATTTTATTAAAGATGAAAGACTTTAGACAGTGTTTTAACTCTCAGTAATGCCACAGTGATCATTTGATATATGGACCTGCAGCAGAGTTTAGGCCCAGACACGGCCAGTGACGTCAGACTGAACAACCGGATAAGAAGAGATGTAGGTCTATAAGAAGAGATGTAGATTTGAAGGGTGGCGTATAGCATAGAGGGTCCACATCAGGGGTTAAAGTCAGTCAGAATGCCAGTGATCCGGCACCTTAGGAGGCAGATGGCCTGCCAGACTGTGGCTTGGCAAGTCACCAGCCCCACCCTAGAAATCGGTGTGGGTGCCAGAACCTGCTGGATGCCAGCCACCCTCACCTGGGGAACTGGTATGGTTGCAGTGAAAGGCAGGGTCCTGGCTGCCCTGTGAACAGGCTAAGAGACAGGTTCTAGCATGATCACAGGAGGAGAGAAATGGTCAGATTCAAAAACATAATAGTCCTGGGAGATAGTCTCAGAGGCTGGAACAGTTCTTATGGAAGTAGGCTGATAATGAACAGTCATTGGCTTTTTAGCAGAGCAAAGAGGAGTGGCTTTTGTTGAGCAGGAGGAAAAAAGTCTGACCCACTCTCCCTGGGGAACAACTCTGCATGAGAAGAGTGGCGACAGCGGGAGCTTCAACCTCCAATAAGCCAAGATGGGAGATGGAGCTGGTTAGCCATATCGAGGCAGAAGAGCCAATGGGTAAGGAGGAAGGTGGATGAGCAAGGAGTAGAGAGGGAGTGAGCAGCCAAAGATCAATGGGTGGCACCCATTCCCCACCATGGAAGCTTGTGTGCAGGCTTAGCAGCAAGTGGAGGAGCGTGGCACCTTCGAGGACCTCCCAGAGTCAGAAAAATCCTGTTGAAAACTTTCTCATATTCAGGTATGAGCCATGGTTTCCACTCACCTTCTCCTCCAGAAGGGAAAGCGCTACTTCAGAGTCCATTCCTTGTTTTCACGGCAAGGGTCTTGTCAATCTGTCACAGTCAGGTGTGTGGGAATGGAAAGAGGACCCAAATGCAGGACTCACGGATTTATTATAATGGCTGGATGAAGTAAACATGAAAGACTTCACCGAGTGACTGAATTGAACTGGAAACACACTTGAGGAGCCTAGAACGAGACGAGAAACTGAGGGCTTAAATAGACTCCACGATGAAGATTGGAAACAGGTGAGAACACGGCTGAAATAACTCTCATTAATGACACAGAGGAAATAGGACTAAACAGAATGCACATGGACAGAAGACTAACATAATAAACATAATAAAACAGGAAACAGGAAATGAAACAGGAAACATACATGTGAAACTAAACAGTGACAAAAGTCCAAGCTGACAACACTGGGTCAGCAATACCAGGTATCTTGACAAATCATTGATGTGCTGCAGCCTGTTGGAGATATTTGGTCAACAAGTTACAAATTAATGTCATCCTATGGTCCTATTACAATCTGATGTCTTTCATGTGTTCATGGTGGAGTGGAGATGTCAATAAAGTTGTTGTCGCTGACACAGTCAGCACATAGCCTGTTACGGCCCCCTCTGCTAGGCGACAGAAGGGGAGAAACATACACAAGCCCTCTCACGAAATCTGAGTTAATAAAGGGGTTTTATTACAAACATTAAACCAAAAACCGACAGGGCAGTTCAACCAACCACTGGGCAAACAATTATTACATACAGAAAAAAACAGTCAAGAGTAAAAGCTAAAGGTTAACTAAGGCAAGCTGGCGGCACACAAAATAAAAGCTAAGGGTAACTAAGGCAAGCCAGCATCACCAAACTCTAATGAAACTAAGTTCAGCTGTAGGTCAGGTTTAAACAGAGCAACACAGCGAACAGGTTTTAACAAACGAGCTTCACATGTAAAGCAGACGAGGAGGACACTGCGTGTTCACTTCAGAGCAGCAGTTCCCCATAGAGTGAAAGATCTTCAGCCTTTTATACTCCCAGGTGCAGACAATCAGCCAGTCAATTGGTCTTGGAGTGGTCATGGGATCTCCAGGCAGCCAATCGTCCGCGAGGTCTGGCACACTGTGATCTGCATAAAAGAAGGCTGGCACAGGACTCCCAGCAGCCAGTCATCCACAAGTCCTAGCACACTTAAATTTGCATGAACACAAATAGGCAGTCTCACTCCCTCCGAGGCCCAGGGCCGTAACACCCCTCCCCTTAAAATACAAGACTAAGTTTTGTATACACAGATTTCAATATT
Source organism: Oreochromis niloticus (assembly GCF_001858045.2). Taxonomy (NCBI): domain Eukaryota; kingdom Metazoa; phylum Chordata; class Actinopteri; order Cichliformes; family Cichlidae; genus Oreochromis; species Oreochromis niloticus. Next base: position 38,525,800 of record NC_031981.2, on the reverse strand, counting down.
CGTGACAGACAAAAAAAAACAAAAAACAAGTCATACTCACAACCGGGAGAGGTCATCAACTAGTACTTTATCAGTACGTTTTTGTTCTTTGTTTTTTTTGTTTTTTTTAAATGCCAAATCTCTGAATTGTTTTCTTGCAGCAGCAGGGCCCATCGCATGAGGCATTTATTGTGGCTAAACATCCGGGCAAGACATACAAGAGAATTATGAACAGTGTACACTACAATGGGTAATGTGCCGGACCCCAAGTACACATGGAAGTGCTGAAGAGCTAGCAACATAGCCAATGTCTCCTTTTCAATGATGGAGTAATTTACCTGATGCTTTTTAAACTTGGGGGAGAAGTAATAATTGGGGTGGTCCAATCCCTGCAAGTCTTTTTGCACCAGTACTGCTTTGGCCCCAACAGCACTGGCGTCAATTTCTAACTTGCATGGTTGCATCAAGTCAGGAGCAGTTAACACAGAAGTGTGGCACAGGAGGGATTTTGTATTTTCAAGGAACCCGAGTAAGAATAAGTAAGTGAGTAAAACAAGTAAGGCAAGTACTTTCATTTTTCTTTGTGAAACGGCATTGAGCTGCTCAGCCAGAGCATTGGCCCGACCCCAGTCCACACTTCCTGTACCAGGTGGGTACCATTGACACATTAGCACATTTTGCTCTGTGGAATAGGCTTGTTGCTCAGCACCTACCACTCGCTTAAAACATGGCTTTAGTAACTCGCTAGCTATGTGAGCGGCCGACAGGTTTTTTCTGGTCAAAGGCAGTGGAATATCTTTTACAGATGGACCAGGCTCCTCAGGGTTCACCAAGTCTGGGGAAGACAAAACACTGTTTTCATCAGGTAACACGACACCCTCCTCAGAAAATGAAGTCATCAACACAGAATCAGCGAGGGTAACGTCACCATCTTTACGGGCTTGGGCACGAGTAACCACACAGGCTGGGTACAGCTTTGGGGTCACAGAAATCTCTGGGGCATCAGAACTGAGGGGCTTATCCAGCACCTCTAGACCAGGACGCACTAATCCGCCCGCAATATCATTTCCTAGCAACATGGCAACCCCCTCTATGGGTAAGGTTGGGCATACTGCGACGGGGAAAAATCCTGTAACGAGTTCTGATTTGATATAGACTTTGTGAACTGGTTTAGGAGCATAACCCATCTCTATTCCACGCAGCACAACATTAAAGCCGCATGCACTGTCTGCCGAGAAAGGTAAAGCACTAGAAAGGATTAAGGTCTGAGACCCTCCGGTGTCTCTTAGTATGTGCACCGATTTTAGATCAGTGGATTTATCAGTCAGTGACACAAAACCACCAAAGATAAATGGGTCAAAACAAGGGTCTGGCACCTTACCACCACGATCAAGCACCTCAGGATGGAACGCCGCTTTCACAAAGGCAACACCTTTGGGTTGCTGAGAATTCACGGTTTTGCGTTTCAGGGCCAAACAGTCCGCAATGACATGTCCCGGTTTATGACAGTAAAAACACTCTCGACTCTCTTTAGAGCCTAAGGGTTTAACAGTGGAAGCCTGCTGCGCGGCACTAAACTGTGACTTCTCATTAACCAGAAAAGAGGATTTATGGGTGAGCACATACTCATCTGCGAGAACTCCTGCAGTCGCTAACGTGGTTACTTTCTGCTCATTCAGGTATAACACTATACTCTCTGGAAGACACTTTTTAAAATCTTCCAGCAACATCAATTCACGCAATGAATCATAATCACTGGCTTTTGACGCAGAGCACCACTTGTCAAAGAGGATACCTTTTTCCCTGGCAAACTCCACATACGTCTGGGAGGGAAGTTTCTTCTGTAGCCGGAATTTCTGCCTGTATGCTTCAGGAACCAATTCATATGCTTGCAACACAGCTGATTTAACACAAGAATACTCCAAACTCTCTTTTAAGGAAAGCGCAGCTACCACCTCTTGGGCTTTTCCAGTCAGTTTACACTGTAATAAAAGGGGCCAGATCTCACTAGGCCACTGCAAAGCACCAGCAATGCGCTCAAATGCTGCAAAATAAGAATCCACCTCAGCCTCTTTAAAAGCAGGCACTAATGAAATGCACTTACTAATGTCATAAGGAGTAGTAGACACGGGGGCAGAAGAGACAAAAAACAAAATGGAGCAAAACACACTTTCTCTCTTTCAAATGGGAATTCTCCTTATGGGGTAAAGGAGATATCCCGGACGAGCCCCCACTTATGTTACGGCCCCCTCTGCTAGGCGACAGAAGGGGAGAAACATACACAAGCCCTCTCACGAAATCTGAGTTAATAAAGGGGTTTTATTACAAACATTAAACCAAAAACCGACAGGGCAGTTCAACCAACCACTGGGCAAACAATTATTACATAAAGAAAAAAACAGTCAAGAGTAAAAGCTAAAGGTTAACTAAGGCAAGCTGGCGGCACACAAAATAAAAGCTAAGGGTAACTAAGGCAAGCCAGCATCACCAAACTCTAATGAAACTAAGTTCAGCTGTAGGTCAGGTTTAAACAGAGCAACACAGCGAACAGGTTTTAACAAACGAGCTTCACATGTAAAGCAGACGAGGAGGCCACTGCGTGTTCACTTCAGAGCAGCAGTTCCCCATAGAGTGAAAGATCTTCAGCCTTTTATACTCCCAGGTGCAGACAATCAGCCAGTCAATTGGTCTTGGAGTGGTCATGGGATCTCCAGGCAGCCAATCGTCCGCGAGGTCTGGCACACTGTGATCTGCATAAGGGCCCAGGGCCGTAACATAGCCATCCAAGCTAGTGGTGCAAAATGGAAGAAAGCCCCAAAACAAAATCTGTTCAGAGTGGCAGATAATTTCAATGCAGTGTTTCAAAAAATGTTTCGAGGTCAGCTGGCCACAGCTGGTACACAAAGAAAAATGTACTGGAACTCACAATGCAAATTATTTCTAAGGGACTCTTTTCCTCATGTTGCGTTGCTTTCTTGTTGTTCCTGCAACTTACATTTTCCACTTGAACTCCCTGACCTCCAGCCACCATCTACCCAAACTAAAATATGAAATAAGAAGAGGACTACTTTGAATGAATGGGTATTTGTAGTAAACAAATACTACATGCACCAGTGTTGTGAATCACTTTACTGAATCATGATTCACAAGCCCAACTGACTCACTGACTCATTCCTGTTGCTGTTAGCAGCAATATATCCAGCTCATAATTAAAATTGGAGAGAAAAACACAACATTCAGTATCTTAACAAAAACATTTCTGCTCTGAACTGGAAGAAAAAACCCTGAGTAGAAGCTCACATCAAGACAATAGCTCCTCGGTTCACAGTAGCATCGCTCTGCTAACATGCTAACAGCACATTTGAGCTACTCACCCCCTCCCTCCTGTGCTGAATCGTAGGGGAAGCAAATCACTCAGGACTCACTCACCCCCTTCCTCCTGGCTCACAGCTTCTTCTTCTTCTTGGTTGGCAACCAATGTTAAGGCACATTACCGCCCCCTGGCTCACAGCTCAGTGGACATTTAGATGAGAAAATATATAGTTGAAACATTTAAGGAAAATACTAATAAATAAAAATAAACAAAATAAATTTTCCCTTTAGAAATTTTTTTTGCTCTTTTTTGCTATATAAAATAGTTGTTATCTTTTAGAATCACTCATCTTAGCAGTAAGATTTACATGAAAAGAGAAAAGAAATTAAGTTTGAGTGAAAATGTACATTTTTTGCACTCTCTGGTCAACTGACTCAGTGAATCAAATGAGTCAAAAAACCCGATTCACTTTGGTGAGTGACTCATTAAAACTCGATTCAGTAAAAAGAATCAAATTTACCATCACTAGTTGATAATGAGGTCAGGTACAAGTGTCTGTAGACTATAATGTTTGCAAAAGACAATGCGATCTGTAAGGAGATTCAGGAGCAGGTGGAAGAGAGGCTGGAGAGGAGGAGGTATGTACTGACAGAGGAATGAAAGCCAGCTGAAGCCTTCTTCTCATTCCCATGTGTGTGACTGAGAAAGGTATAATAGTGAAGATGTAAAGAGCAGAGGTAATGAAAGTGGATGGATTTCAGTGCCTTCAGTCAAACATTCAAAGCAACATAACAGTTTTATTATAAGTTTATCTGTTTTTCTTTGCATCAATAAGGACATCTTCACTTATCATTTTGAAAGAGTAGAATTGGTGCATGCCGATAAATTTATAAATTCATGAGAAAGAACTGAAACTGTTAGAGAGCAAAGCAGTCACATTTTATGCTAGTGACAGTAATCTCCAGCAACCACTCACCAACTGGTTGTGGAAAACACTATTCTCTAGCAACTGTTGGTTACCACGGGGTCACTGACTGGTCTCCTGTATGATCTGCATGAATAGGCCATTAGGAATTGATTTCCCAGCCACTGCCAACATCCACCTGTGTTGGGTTCATTTTTTATGAGAGAAGATGAACAAACTCAAAGTCTAAGTTTTCAAAATTTGTTATTAAAAGGTTGGAATTTTAATTTAATAGCAGCACCATTTCTGTTATTTTGCTCAGGAAACTGAACAAAGAGCATCACACCCAGGCAGAAAACACTTTTATTATTAGACTTAAAACAGACTCTTAATGTGATTGGTCAAAATAGTTGTGGGGTGGCCATGGTTTAGACTTCATCCTCCTTACTTGTCATGGGTCTATCCCTTGGGTCACCCTGCATGGATATCTCCCTGTGTAATGAGAAGAGCAGAAAAGGAAACCCCCCACTCTCTACACACAGAACCTATTCCTTGTGATATTTTTCCACTAGCCTGGTATTGGATGGGTGTGACATTATCTTTACAACACTATATTCTACAATACCTATTTGTGTAATAAAAGATAAAATGTAAATGTATGATAAAAATTCTGAGGTAATTGTATAATATAAAATAATGAGGTACAGATGTATTAAGGATAAAAAATAAATTCTAGCACCAACTACTCAACTGGTTTTGGATGACTAATATTTCGCTTGTAATGAGCTATTGCCAGATGGACACCGACATGATATAGCATGTTCTGACTGAGAGATTTCTGAAACATTCAAACGTACAGCTCTGCTATCACTTCCAACATAAATGAAGACAGAAAACTAAACAGCAGTGACGTTTGTAGGGTTACTGAAGTTGGGCTAGCTGGTATATAATGATGTGCTACGTGACCGCTAGCGACACAGCTATGTTAGCATAGCATAAACACAGTGAAGCTGGAGGATGAACGCTAACTTTTTTCCACTCGATAAAAGTTAACGTGAGGGTTCCTGATGGTTAGGGACAAATGCAATCGCATGGCAGGATGCTGTAAACGGACCAAACTTCAGTCAGGAGAACAACTGAGATAATCCATCCACAATACGAGGTTAGTCATTAATATACTGCTGCATGGGCTGGGCTGTAGTTACATCGTAAGGGTTTAAAAACTGAGCTTTAACAGAGAGAGGCCGACAGTGATCACTGACTGTTTTTAGGGGCTTGTTCAGATTAAATAGAACAAGATACAAAGCATTAAAACACGTTAAAAACACAACAGCCTTAATAAACTCAGAGTAGTTTGGACCCAGAAGCAGGGTTCATACGTCATCACTTAAAGCCCGGATAGTTGGATACAGCGGTTGGGAAGGACACCTCCCTTCTTTTTTTCTTTTTTTTTTGTCTGTCCCATTTGGTTCTTTAGCCGTCAGAATTGTTGTCTGAAGACCAACAAGGATACCAAATGGATTTATTTTGCCAAATGGATCATCATGGCATTGCCGTATTGGTCCATTTGATCAAACTTTGTTGTTATTATTTATTTTATTTTCAGTTGTTACAGATGGGACAGACATGACTGGGGGATAGGAAGGGGAGAAAGAAAGAGAGGAAGGAAAAGAAAAACAGAAGGGAAAAGAGACAGTGAGAAAGGGCACTTACAAAGACAAAGAGAAAGAAAAAAAAAATCTCCTGGATCACCTGTTGAGAGAAAAAGAAGAGAAAACAAGCAAAAAAAAAAAACCAAACAAAAACAAAGCAACATACTAAACACAACACCATCACGTTAATCTAGCTAAGTGTGAACATCAGTAAATACTAAATATTGAAAGTTGTTGTGCAGCACGCAGGACAGACAGCGCACAATGTGCTTTGAAGTAGCAGCTAAGAAAGGTGTAGTTTATGTCTACGAACAGTGAACACCCCTGTGCACACCTGTGTGGATCAACGCGCTTGTATACAAAAGGTTTCCCCATGTAACGGTCTGCTAGCGGGTGTGGAGGGCCATAACCCCGTCCCCCAGGGCATGAAGCAGGCATGGAGGAGATCCAGGCTCCAGACATCCAGAGGCCCCAGAGTGCGAGAGCCCAAGGAGTACCACCGGAGGGGCATCCGTGCCACCTTCCTGGGAAGGGCTGAGGAGATCCCCAGACGAGGGGGTCACCCAGTAGCCACAGAGCAGAAGCCAGAGGGGGCTGCACTGGTGTGCCCGCCGGCTCTGCCGGCAGCCAGCTGTGCCAGAGTGAACCGAGTTGCAGGCCCCGAGGCCGGAGGCCCGAGGGCCCCCTTTGCCCCGGAAGAGGCCTGACCGAGCGACAGGCACCAGGCCCCGCCAGGTAGCCACCGGGAGTGAGCTGGTGCATACCTGAGCGCCCAGCCCCGGACACCAAGAACCACCAATGCACCAACCCCTGAGGGCATCAGTTACCGGCAGGGAGTGTGGTGAGGGGAGATAGGCCTCCACACTTGGAGGGCCTGGGAGTACCCAGGGAGGTGGAGTCTAAGACCCGACCTGACATATAGACACAGACAAACAGGCACACACAGACATAAACATGCTTTCCCACCCTCATGCACACATATACAAACACTCAGCACTCACCCAACGTAGGGACAGACATACATAGACATGTACACACAATCATACTCCCCAAACATACTCCCTTCTGACTAATGGGATGCATGTAGTGTCAGATTAGCTACATTCGTAGTATACCAAAAGCACAGGAAGAAAAGTAGAATGAGCTCACATGCTGTGGAGGGGTATGTAAATTTGTGCCTTCACTTTCAGACTCCAGATTTGAGGGATCACACATGTGTTATCCTTTGAAAAAGAGTCCCCTTCGCTAAAGACACAAACAGTATGAAGAAATGACATTAAGCCTCCTCTCTTGAAATGAAGATTCGGTAGCACTTTCATTTCATTATTGTTATTATAAATCCTTAGTTTTATTATTATTAAAACTTCCAATTTTCCAGTATGCAAGTGGGCAGCTTGGTGCTGCTTGCTGCAGGAGAGTCTGGATCTTTGGATGGTTAGGGGTCAATCAGTGATGAAGGACAGGACGATGGTGTTGCTGCCCCCACAACCCTGAATTGGATATGTAGGAGAACATGGATGGCATCTCATTTTTGTGTACTTGAAATTTTAAAAATGTGCTCCACTTTCTTTCCGGCCTGAATTATACCTACCATATTATGTGTTGTCATCCATGTATAAACTATGCAGTGAGGGAGGGTCCTCTACACTCCTGTGTGAATCTAATGTATTCATATTAGTGCTGTCAATAGATTTTAAAAAAAATGAACTAAATCCCATAATTTTCTGCAATTAATCGTGATTAATTGATTGATCAATAGCCTGGCTACAATTACATTTTTCAATTTTATATTTAAGCTTGTAACTGACATTTATGCAATATAATGTAGTAAATTCAGAATAAACACAAAGAATGTTAAATGCTTGAATTCAAAGAGAATTTGAACAGTTTTCTTCAGTCTTTGAACACAGGTTCTGTCCTGTGAAATACAACTTTTAAAAAAACCTATATACTATTAGGGATGTATACACTAATATATAATATATATTAGTGCTGTCAAACCCCATACGGTAAAAAAATATATTTTAAAATATATTTTGAAATATATTTCAAAATATACAAAAAATGGCCAAAAAATATATGCGCTAAATTACATTTTAAAATATATTTATATATTTTGAATATTATATGAGAAAAGGCACCTGCTATCTTGATGATGGAGGCTTCATAGACCGGCCACCCGCCTTTTGGCTCCTTGTCGCCACTCCACCAAATAAAGGTCCGTTTCCTCCATGCCGGCTAATTATTCATCCTCATTAAAATATGTCCAGTTGGCAGAATTGAGAATTTTACATCTTCCAACCACTTAATTAACGCGAACATAATCGGCTTGTTTCTTCCCGTCTCCTGTATCCGGCCATTCCTCTCACTGTCGGAATTCGCGCCTCAGAGATGTCGGTTATTTTTCAAAAAAGAAAGAAAGAAAGAAAGAAACAGCAACAACAGCAACTAATAAATAGAATTTTTGCATGTTCATTGTACATTTGTGGGAATATTTAAATATTTACTTTTTATTAATTACTTTTCATTTTATCTTTATTTTTAAAATCACCATGGCAATGCGCATGCGCATACTCTCCTGCACGCAAAGGGCTTTGGAGTTGACGTAATGCTGCAACAGTGATGGTAAATTTGATTCTTTTTACTGAATCGAGTTTTAATGAGTCACTCACCAAAGTGAATCGGGTTTTTTGAGTCATTTGAGTCACTGAGTCAGTTGACCAGAGAGTGCAAAAAATGTACATTTTCACTCAAACTTAATTTCTTTTCTCTTTTAATGTAAATCCTACTGCTAAGATGAGTGATTCTAAAAGAAAACAACTATTTTATATAGCAAAAAAGAGCAAAAAAAATTCTAAAGGGAACATTTATTTTCTTTATTTTTATTTAATAGTATTTTCCTTAAATGTGTCAAATATATATTTTCTCATCTAAATGTCCACTGAGCCGTGAGCCAGGGGGCGGTAATGTGCCTTAACATTGGTTGCCAACCGAGAAGAAGAAGAAGCTGTGAGCCAGGAGGGAGGGGGTGAGTGAGTCCTGAGTGATTCGCTCGCTCTATGATTCAGCACAGGAGGGAGGGGGTGAGTGAGTGAGTGAGTGAGTGATTCGTTCGCTCTATGATTCAGCATAGGAGGAAGGGGGTGAGTGAGTCCTGAGTGATTTGCTTCCCCTACGATTCAGCACAGGAAGGGAGGGGGTGAGTAGCTCAAATGTGCTGTTAGCATGTTAGCAGAGCGATGCTACTGTGAACCGAGGAGCTATTGTCTTGATGTGAGCTTCTACTCAGGGTTTTTTCTTCCAGTTCAGAGCAGAAATGTTTTTGTTAAGATACTGGATGTTGTGTTTTTCTCTCCAATTTTAATTATAAGTTGGATATATTGCTGCTAACAGCAACAGGAATGAGTCAGTGAGTCAGTTGGGCTTGTGAATCATGATTCATGAGTCAGTAAAGTGATTCTTGAGTATTGAACGATTTGTTCATGATTCGCGCATCACTATGCTGCAATGCATTATGGGAGCACAGCACCATATTTGCAGGCCAATCAAAACAAACACACTGTGTTGGAAGGACGAGCCATTCTGAAAAGCAGCTCAAAAGAAAAGGACGGTGTAGAGACAGATTGTGTCCAGATGCAAAGAGACGGTACTTGCAAAAAAATAGTGTGCATTGGAAATGTGGACCCGTATGAAATACGGCCGTGGAGCAGAAACCCTGAAGACCAAACCGCTATTGACTTAGCATGATCTAGTCTCGTACCTTGTCTGTGGAGTCAGCGCATACACGGCGCACCAATTTCGCAATTATAAATCTCTGGAGGCGCACATCCAATTCACCAAGGACTGGGTACAAGATTTGGCTATTTTTAAGTCTCCACGTTGTGAATACATCGTCATCCAAACAAAGGTAAGTCAGCTTGAGTACTGCGAGTAAAATGTGTTTGATTTCCTTCCGAACATTCAGATTAGTGCAGCATAAATTCATTCATGAGGGGGAAATTACAGTGAGAACATGTGGAGGCTGTTAGAGGGATAACATAGTGAGTTCAGTGCACTGATGTGACATTGTCCTGAAGTATTTAGGCATTCTCTATGGTTAAAGAAATTGCAATGATTAAATCATATTTATTATAAATAATCCTAATTACACATCTTGCTTCCTTGTTTGTGTCCTGTGTAACTAAAACTATATTCTATTTTAGTTTTATACATTGATCAATGACCTGCAGAATCTCCTTATCATATTAGGTGTCCATAATTGTCACTTAAAGTCGAAGTGATTACATCCTTGCATTACATACTTTAGGTTCATTTTTTTGCTGATAGGTTTCTAAAAAGAAACAGGCAGATTTAGAATATAACATGCAGCGTTCTATAGATGGATACATAAAAACACTTTATTTGTTACATTTATGATAAATGGATTTGAAAGTAGATTAAACACATCTGTGTCGGCCTTGGCTCATTAAAGTTCTTGTCTTTAAATGAACTTTGTCTTTGTGTGTTTCAGGTACTGAAATCTCATAGACTGAATGAACCAGCATTGCAGCCATGGGTCATTGTGAGCATCACAGGGAAGGTCAAAGCCGCCCACTGCACCTGTATGGCCGGAGTCGTGGAGACCTGCAGCCATGTTGCTGCTCTTCTGTTTAAAGTAGAACCAACAGTGAAGATCTGTGACACAAGGACTGTTACAGATGAACCTGCATACTGGGTTTTGCTGGGTAATATGACCAAGATACAGTCAGTGGTTGGCCATAAGATAGACTTCTCCTCTTCAGCTGCCCAAAAATCAAATCAAATCTCTCAATCAAAACATAAATAGACCATCCGTAGTGACAGGTAAAAGAAGCCGTCCTCAAAAAAGAAAAATTACTACTACTATTACTACTGTGGAGGAGTTGTCTCAACTGATGGGAAAATATTTTTCCAAGCATAGTTCTGTTCCGAATAACCCATAATGTTGTATTTAGGGGGCCATGTAAATAATTTGGATTTACTGAATATGTACTTACTAAGTAACACTGTTCAAAAGTTGAATAAAGAAACAAACAAATGTTTGCCTTTTTTTAATTAAAACCACTTTGTAGAACATCACATCGGTTACAATGTAGAATCCATGTGGTTTATAGTTTACAAATGACAAAATGTTTACATAAAATCATGACAGCATTTAAATAATATCACCCACTACTAGCATTCTGTAATTTACTGTCTCTTTTGAAAACTTATCACTACATAAACAGCACAAGACTTAAGAGTATTTAACAAGAGCATTTTTCCCTGGTTTTACTACCACACTGGGGCACATGTTCACCAAAACGCAGCAAACCTTCACCATCTTATCCAGGAGGGTCACCTCTTCACCCTCACATGGAAGAAGTAATCTGATTGGCATGATGGTATGTAGCATGTAGTTTGAAGCAGGGATTTCGTAGAGCCCCATGTGTAGCGTTGGAACCCAGTCAGGATTTGTTTCATTCATTTCATAGACTGGTTTGCTGCAATAATGAAAAATAATTAGCAACTCTCTAAATAGAAGGTAGTTCTGCAAAATCACTCATTAGGATGTTTGTTCTAATTTGCTATGACCTCAGAGTGCATTGAAAATAAAACTAATAGGCTATAAAGAGTGATATGAACTTATTTAGAACTTACCAAAATGAAAATACTGGAGCACACCAACAGATATCTGGGGATGGTAGAGAACTGAATATCAGCTCGTCTCACAGCTGCTATCCAGGCTAGATGCCTTCTTTTGGTAACATCCAACACATAAGCTCCCTCATGATGCTTCCAGGTGAGGAAATAATGAAAAGAGAGCCCATTTTCAAGCTTATTCCCTTGCCGGTAGTGCAATCTAACATTACAACCGACCACACAGCAAGCATTTGTTTGGCCTGCTAATATGGCGGCTCGACCAAAAATCCTGGCTACACCCCATCCCATAAGATAACGCTCCAGAGCCCTGTTAACTTACGGATCTAGAAAGAAGACGCTGCACTTTTTACTCTGAGGGAGATGGAGAATGAGCCTAAATCCAAAAAAAGTGGAGTGTGTTCCTTTAAGTACTATATTGTATATATTGTCAAAAATTAAAGTGTACATAGCACTTGTTGTATCTTGTTTACTGTATCACTGACAGATAATTTCAAAGTCAATGAACGCCACATTATAGTGAGATATTGTGTACTTTGAAATACTGTAAGCAAATGAATAAACATCCTAATTCTTGCTAAACCTTTGACTCTGTTTTGTTTGAATCCAACTGTTTTTTGCAGATGTGCATATAACATGTGGTTACTTTTATTATTATTATTATTGTTGTTATCATTATTGCACTAAATACATTTTAAATGTGGCTCGGGCAGTGGCTGAAGCAAAAACTCGGGTGTGGGAGGAGTTCGGAGAAGCCATGGAAAAAGACTTTCGGACTGCCTCGAAGAGATTCTGGCAAACCGTCAGGCGTCTCAGGAGGGGAAAGCGGTGCTCTACCTGCACTGTGTATAGTGCTGGCAGAGCGCTGCTGACGTCGACTGAGAAAATTGTCAGGTGGTGGAAGGAATACTTCGAGGACCTCCTTAATCCCACTGACACGTCTTCCGAGGAGGAAGCAGAGTCTGGGGATGAGGGGAATGACCCGCCAATTTCCGGGGGCGAGGTCACTGAGGCAGTTAAACAACTGTTTGGTGGCAGAGCCCCTGGTGTTGATGAGGTCCGCCCCGAGTTCCTGAAGGCTCTGGACGTTGTGGGGCTGTCTTGGTTGACACGCCTCTACAATGTTGCGTGGAGATCAGGGGCAGTACCCCTGGACTGGCAGACCGGGGTGGTGGTCCCCATCTTTAAGAAGGGAGACTGGAGGGTGTGTTCCAACTACAGGGGGATCACACTCCTCAGCCTCCCTGGGAAAGTCTATGCCAGGGTGCTGGAAAGGAGAGTTCGTCCGCTAGTCGAACCTCGGATACAGGAGGAACAATGCGGTTTTCGTCCTGGTCGCGGAACACTGGACCAGCTCTTTAGCCTCTCAAGGATACTTGAGGGTGCATGGGAGTTTGCCCAACCAGTCTACATGTGTTTTGTGGACTTGGAGAAGGCATTCGACCATGTCCCTCGGGGTGTCCTGTGGGAGGTATTGCTGGAGTATGGGGTGTCTGGCCCATTGCTACGGGCCATTCGATCCCTATACAACCGTTGCAAGAGCTTGGTTCGCATTGCCGGCAATAAGTCGGACTCGTTTCTGGCGGGTGATGGGCTCTGCCAGGGCTGCCCTTTGTCACCGGTTCTGTTCATAATTTTTATGGACAGGATTTCTAGGCGCAGCCAAGTGGCGGAGGGCTTTCGCTTCGGTGGCCTCAGAATCTCATCTCTGCTTTTTGCGGATGATGTGGTTCTGTTGGCTTCATCAGGTGAAGGCCTCCAGCTCGCACTGGAATGGTTCGCAGCCGAGTGTGAAGCAGCGGGAATGAGGCTCAGCACCTCCAAATCTGAGGCCATGGTTCTCAGCCGGAAAAGGGTGGAGTGCCCACTCCGGGTCGGGGATGAGTTCCTGCCCCAAGTGGAGGAGTTCAAGTATCTCGGGGTGATGGGAGAAGGGAGCCGGAGATCGACAGACGGATTGGTGCTGCGGCTGCAGTGATGCGGACGCTGCACCGGTCCGTCGTGGTGAAGAGGGAGCTGAGTGTAAAAGTGAAGTTCTCAATTTAACGGTCGATCTGCGTCCCTACCCTCACCTATGGCCACGAGCTGTGGGTAGTGACCGAAAGAACGAGATCGCGGATACAAGCGGCAGAAATGAGCTTCCTCCGAAGGGTGGCTGGCCTCTCCCTTAGAGATAGGGTGAGAAGTTCGGCCATCCGGGAGGGGCTCAGAGTAGAGCTGCTGCTCCTCCACATCGAAAGGAGCCAGTTGAGGTGGTTCGGGCATCTGACAAGGATGCCTCCTGGGCGCCTCCTGGGTGAGGTGCTCTGGGCATGTCCCACCGGGAGGAGGCCCCGGGGCAGACCCAGGACACGCTGGAGAGATTATATCTCTCGGCTGGCCTGGGAATGCCTTGGTGTTCCCCCGGATAAGCTGGAGGAGGTGGCTGGAGAGAGGGAGGTCTGGGCTTCTCTGCTTAGGCTACTGCCCCCGCGACCCGGCCTCGGATTTACCATATATTTGAAATATATTTTGGCCAGGAAAAATGTATTTTTCTACCGTATGGGACAATTAAATGTTTAATCAGATTCATCACAGGGTTACTGTGGATTCATTTTGATTAATCACGATTAAACACCATTCATTTTTATTCTATATTAATCACATTTCATTTAGCATGAGCAAACAGACTCGAGGAAAAAGGGGAAATATACACACTTGTGTTTATTGAACATCTTGAACATTCATGTTAACAAAAACTCTGTAAACATGTACCCTCTCTGTCTCTGTCTCTCTTGGGGAGGCTTCAAGTCCTTGAAACGAGGAACCAAAGCTGTGTACAGCGCCTGTTCTCAACAATATTAACAGGTCTGCAGTTTGATGCAGTCCACTTGGCGTCAGTCAATATGTCCGAAGTCGACTTGAGTGGTTTGTCCAAGCTGGGTGTCGCATTAGCCAAAGTGCTAGCAGCATCCCCAGCTAACATTTGCTTGGCGTCAGTGTGATATTTTAAGCTGGAAGTGCTTCGGTGAAAAGAAAACTCCTTCTTGCACAACGTGCATAATACTTTCTGTCGGTCGACTGTTCCAGCTTGTTATTTTTTTAATGCTCAAATTTCCCATCGAGAGGGCCAATGTGCGTTTATCATCTTCCATATTGAGTTGATTGGTTCAGCTGCCCGTCACCAGATCTACTGCTCAGTTGCGCATGTGCAAAGGTAACTCTACTTGGACAAACTGCCCACAAACTGCTACTCAGAAACACAGTGGTGTTTCTGAGTAGCTTTTCTGCTTAGCAATTTAATTTAAATCTTTTGATACATCCCTTTTTTATAGTATAATCTTAACGTGCTTCATCTGAATCACCCTTTCTGTGTACTCACTACCTAATTTATAGCCAAAGTATTCACTCACTGTCTCTGTACTGCTAGCTTAGCTTAGCTCGTAGCTGACTCGTTAGCACCATGGCTACTTCACCTGTCCCTCCTGCTCTTTCCTGCTCATTGTGTCAGATGTTTAGTTACTCCTCGGCCTCCTTTAGCAGTAATGATACCTGTAACAAATGTAGCATATTTGCAGCTCTGGAGGCCAGGATTACTGAATTGGAGACTCGGCTTCGCACCCTTCATTCACCCGTAGCTAGCCAGGCCCCTGTAGCGGGTGCAGCCGAAGATAGCGTAGGCCCCGCTAGCTGTTCCCCGGCAGACCCCAAGCAGCTGGGGAAAGAGGGTGGCTGGGTGACGGTGAGGAGGAAGCATAGTCCTAAACAGAAGCCCCAGGTACACCACCAACCTGTTCATGTGTCTAACCGTTTTTCCCCACTCGGCGACACACCCGCCGGGGGTCAAACTCTGGTAATTGGTGATTCTGTTCTCAGACATGTGAAGCTAGAGACACCGGCAACCATAGTCAATTGTCTTCCAGGGGCCAGAGCAGGCGACGTTGAAGGAAATTTAAAACTGCTGGCTAAGGGTAAACGTAAATACAGTAAGATCATAATTCACGTCGGCAGTAATGACACCCGGTTACGCCAATCGGAGGTCACTAAAATCAATATTGAATCGGTGTGTAACTTTGCTAAAACAATGTGGGACTCTGTAGTTTTCTCTGGTCCCCTCCCCAATCAGACCAGGAGTGACATGTTTAGCCGCATGTTCTCCTTAAATTGCTGGCTGTCTGAGTGGTGTCCCAAAAACGATGTGGGCTTCATAGATAATTGGCAAACCTTCTGGAGGAAACCTGGTCTTGTTAGGAGAGACGGCATCCATCCCACTTTGGATGGAGCAGCTCTCATTTCTAGAAATATGGATCAATTTATTAAACCCCCCAAAATATGACTATCCAGAGTTGGGACCAGGAAGCAGAGTTGCAGTCTTACACGCCTCTCTGCAGCTTCTCTCCTCCTGCTACCCCCCCAAAAACCCATCTCCATTGAGACTGTGTCAGTTCCCAAAAAGACAAAAAACAAACCAAAAACCAGTAATAAACAACTTTAACATAAAAAATCACAAAGAAAGAACAATACAGTATCCACATCTGAACCAAAGAGTAAAACAGTGAAATGTGGATTATTAAATATTAGGTCTCTCTCCTCCAAGTCTCTGTTAGTACATGACTTAATAATTGATCAACAAATCGATTTACTCTGCCTTACAGAAACCTGGTTGCAGCAGGATGAGTATGTTAGTTTAAATGAATCAACACCCCCGAGTCATTCTAACTACCAGAAATCTCGAAGCACAGGCCGAGGGGCGGTGTGGCAGCAATTTTTCACACCAGCCTATTAATTAACGAAAGACCAACACAGACTTTTAATTCATTTGAAAGCCTGATGCTTAGCCTTGTCCAACCCAGCTGTAAAACTCAGAAACCAGTCTTACTTGTTATCATCTATCGTCTTCTTGGGCCTTACACAGAGTTTCTCTCTGATTTCTCAGACTTTTTATCTGATTTAGTGCTCAGCTCAGATAAAATAATTATTGTGGGTGATTTTAACATCCATGTAGATGCTAAAAATGACAGCCTCAACATGGCATTTAATCTGTTATTAGACTCAATTGGCTTCTCTCAAAATGTAAAAGAACCCACCCACCACTTTAGTCAAGTCAAGTCAAGTCAAGTTGGCTTTATTGTCACTTCAGCCATATACAGTTTGTACACAGTGAGGCGAAACAGCGTTCCTCCAGGGCCAAGGTGCTACATGCAACATAAATTTACAACATAAATTAACAGAAAATCACTAAACTAGCTAACTAGAGACAGGACAGACTAACCTAACATAAATTACAACATAAATTAACAGAAACTAACTATCTAACTAAAACTAACTATTCTAACTAGGTAAGTAGTGCAAAGGAAACCGTAAACATACTTGGTATGTAGGTAGTGCAGGAACAGTAAACATAAAAATATTGTGCAAAAAGAGCATTTACAGGTTGATGTGTAAGTCCAGTCTCAGTGCTTTGAGGTAGTTGAGTTGAGCTGAGTGATAGAGTGTGTGTGTGTGTATGTGTGTGTGTTTATCAGTCCAGTCCCTTTTTGTTGAGGAGACAGATGGCTTGTGGAAAGAAGCTGTTGCACAGTCTGGATGTGTGTGGCCGAATGCTTCGGTACCTTTTTCCAGATGGCAGGAGTGTGAAGAGTGTGTGAGAGGGGTGTGTCCAATCATCCACAATGGTGGTGGCTTTGCGGATGCAGCGTGTGGTGTAGATGTCCTTAATAGAGGGGAGAGAGACTCTGATGATCTTCTCTGCTGTTCCCACTATCCGCTGTAGGGTCTTGCGGTCCGATATGGCACAGTTCCCAAACCAGGCAGTGATACAGCTGCTCAGGATGCTCTCAATAGTTCCTCTATAGAAGGTGGTCAGGATCGGTGGTGGAAGCTGGGCCTTTCTCAGTCTTCTCAGAAAGAAGAGACGCTGTTGGGCTTTCTTGTGCAGGAAGCTGGTGTTGAGGGACCATCCGAGGTCTTTCTTCAGGTGGACGCCCAGGAACTTGGTGCTGTCGACGATCTCCACAGAGGAGCCGTTGATGCTCAGCGGTGAGTGGTCGCCTCGTGTCCTCCTAAAGTCAACAACCATCTCTTTTGTCTTGTCAACATTCAGAGACAGGTTGTTGTCTTTACACCAGTCCGATAGCCTCTGCACTTCCTCTCTGTACGCTGACTCGTCGTTCTTGCTAAGGAGACCCACCACGGTCGTGTCATCAGCGAACTTAATGATGTGGTTTGAACTGTGTGTTGCCACACAGTCATGAGTCAGCAGTGTGAACAGCAGAGGACTGAGCACACAGCCTTGTGGGGCCCCAGTGCTCAGTGTGGTGGTGCTGGAGGTGCAGTTCCCGATCCGTACTGACTGAGGCCTTCCGGTCAGAAAGTCCAGGATCCAGTTGCAGAGGGAGGTGTTCAGGCCCAACAGGCTCAGCTTTCCGATCAGTTGTTGGGGGATGATCGTGTTAAATGCTGAGCTGAAATCTATGTACAGCATTTGAATGTGTGTGTCCTTCTTGTCCAAGTGTGTGAGGGCAAGATGGAGTGCAGTGGAGATGGCGTCATCCGTTGAGCGGTTATGGCGGTATGCAAATTGCAGTGGGTCCAGTGAGGGGGGCAGCAGGGTCTTGATGTGTCTCATGACGAGCCGCTCGAAGCACTTCATGATGGTGGGTGTAAGTGCAACAGGACGGTAGTCGTTGAGACATGACACAGAAGACTTCTTGGACACGGGGACGATGGTGGTGGCCTTGAAGCACGTGGGAACGACGGCACTGCTCAGAGAGATGTTGAAGATGTCGATGAGAACATCTGCCAGCTGTTCAGCACATTCTCTGAGCACTCTGCCTGGGATGTTGTCTGGACCAGCAGCTTTGCGTGGGTTGACTCTGCGTAGAGTTTTCCTCACCTCAGCTGTAGTGAGACACAGCACCTGGTCGTTCGGAGGAGGGGTGGACTTCCTCACCGCCACGTTGTTCTGCCTGTCGAACCGAGCGTAGAAGTTGTTCAGCGCATCTGGAAGGGAGCCGTCACCATCACAGGGAGGTGTTGTCGTCCTGTAGTTGGTGATGGCTTGTAAGCCCTGCCACATGCGCCGTGTGTCGCCGCTGTCCTTGAAGTGGTTGTGGATTCTCTGGGCGTGTGCACGCTTCGCCTCTCTGATGGCCCGAGAAAGTTCGGCCCTAGCTCTGCTAAGCGCCACCTTATCTCCCGCTTTGAAGGCAGAGTCTCTGGTCCTCAGAAGTGCACGCACTCCCGCAGTAATCCACGGTTTATGATTGGGTCGTGAGATGATGGTCTTGGAGACAGTGACGTCATCGCTGCATTTGTTGATGTAGCTGGACACTGATGACGTGTACTCCTCCAAGTCAGTGAAGTCGCCGTAAGTTGCTGCCTCCCTAAACATGTTCCAGTCAGTGCTCTCAAAACAGTCCTGAAGAGCAGAGGTGGCTCCTGCTGGCCAGGTTTTCACCTGCTTCAGAACCGGTTTTGATCGCCTGACGAGTGGTCTGTATGCTGGAATTAGCATAACAGAGATGTGGTCTGAGTAGCCAAGGTGGGGGCGGGGCTCTGCTCGATATGCGCCGGGGATGTTTGTATAAACAAGTTCCAGCGTGTTTAATCACACTCTAGATCTTGTTTTAACATATGGCATAGAAACTGAACATTTAACAGTGTTTCCTGAAAACCCTCTGCTGTCTTATCATTTCCTTATAACATTTACATTTACAATAATTGATTACACAGCAGTGGAGAGTAGACTTTATCAAAGTAGATGTCTTTCTGAAAGTGCTGTAACTAAGTTTAAGAATATAATCCACCCACTGTTATCATCTTCAATGCCCTGTACCAACATAGAGCAGAGCAGCTATCTGAACGCTACCCCAACAGAGGTCGATTATCTTGTTAATAATGTTACCTCCTCACTACGTACGACTCTGGATACTGTAGCTCCTGTGAAAACTAAGGTCTCAAACCAGAAGTACCTGACTCCGTGGTATAATTCTCAAACACGTAGCCTAAAGCAGATAACTCGTAAGCTAGAGAGGAAATGGCGTGTCACAAATTTAGAGGATCATCATTTAGCCTGGAGAAATAGTTTGCTGCTTTATAAGAAAGCCCTCCGCAAAGCCAGAACATCTTACTATTCGTCACTGATTGAAGAAAATAAGAACCCCAGGTTTCTCTTCAGCACTGTAGCCAGGCTGACAAAAAGTCAGAGCTCTACTGAGCCAACAATCCCTTTAACGTTAACTAGTAATGACTTCATGAACTTCTTCACTAGTAAAATTCTTATCATTAGAGAAAAAATTACCAATAATCATCCCACAGATGTAATATTATCTACAGCTACTTTTAGTACCATCGATGTTAAGTTAGACTCTTTTTCTCCAATTGATCTTTCTGAGTTAACTTCAATAATTACTTCCTCCAAACCATCAACGTGTCTTTTAGACCCCATTCCTACAAAACTGCTCAAAGAAGTCCTGCCATTAATTAATTCTTCAATCTTAAATATGATCAACCTATCTCTAATAATCGGCTATGTACCACAGGCCTTCAAGGTGGCTGTAGTTAAACCCTTACTTAAAAAGCCATCTCTAGACCCAGCTGTCTTAGCTAATTATAGGCCAATCTCCAACCTTCCTTTCATATCAAAAATCCTTGAAAGAGTAGTTGTCAAACAGCTAACAGATCATCTGCAGAGGAATGGCTTATTTGAAGAGTTTCAGTCAGGTTTCAGAGCTCATCACAGCACAGAAACAACTTTAGTGATGGTTACAAATGATCTTCTTATGGCCTCTGACAGTGGACTCATCTCTGTGCTTGTCCTGCTAGACCTCAGTGCTGCGTTCGATACTGTTGACCATAATATCCTATTAGAGCGATTAGAACATGCTGTAGGTATTACAGGTACTGCGCTGCAGTGGTTTGTATCATATCTATCTAATAGACTCCAATTTGTTCAAGTAAATGGAGAGTCCTCTTCACACACTAAGGTCAATTATGGTGTTCCACAGGGTTCAGTGCTAGGACCAATTCTATTTACATTATACATGCTTCCCTTAGGCAGCATCATTAGAAGACATAGCATAAATTTTCACTGCTATGCAGATGACACGCAGCTCTATCTATCCATGAAGCCAGGTATCACAGACCAATGAGTTAAACTGCAGGAATGTCTTAAAGACATAAAGACCTGGATGGCCGCTAACTTTCTGCTTCTTAATTCAGATCAAACTGAGGTTATTGTACTCGGCCCTGAAAATCTTAGAAATATGGTATCTAACCAGATTCTTACTCTGGATGGCATTACCTTGGCCTCCAGTAATGCTGTGAGGAACCTTGGAGTCATTTTTGACCAGGACATGTCCTTCAATGCACATATTAAACAAATATGTAAGACTGCTTTCTTCCATTGGCGCAACATCTCTAAAATTAGAAATATCCTGTCTCAGACTGATGCTGAAAAACTAGTTCATGCATTTATTACTTCCAGGCTGGACTACTGTAATTCATTATTTTCAGGATGTCCTAAAAACTCGCTGAAAAGCTTTCAGTTAATCCAAAATGCTGCAGCAAGAGTCCTGACAGGGACTAGAAAGAGAGAGCAGATTTCTCCTGTTTTGGCTTCCCTTCATTGGCTTCCTGTTAAATCCGGAATTGAATTCAAAATCCTGCTCCTCACATACAAGGTCTTAAATAATCAGGGCCCATCTTATCTTAATGACCTTGTAGTACCATATCACCCTATTAGAGCACTTCGCTCTTGCACTGCAGGCTTACTTGTTGTTCCTAGAGTATTTAAAAGTAGAATGGGAGGCAGGGCCTTCAGTTTTCAGGCCCCTCTTCTGTGGAACCAGCTTCCAGTTTGGATTCGGGAGACAGACACTATCTCTACTTTCAAGATTAGGCTTAAAACTTTCCTTTTTGCTAAAGCATATAGTTAGGGCTGGACCAGGTGACCCTGAATCCTCCCTTAGTTATGCTGCAATAGACGTGGGCTGCCGGGGATTCCCATGATGCATTGAGTTTTTCCTTTCCAGTCACCTTTCTCACTCACTATGTGTTAATAGACCTCTCTGCATCGAATCATATCTGTTATTAACCTCTGTCTCTTTTCCACAGCATGTCTTTATCCTGTTTTCCTTCTTTCACCCCAACCGGTCGCAGCAGATGGCTGCCCCTCCCTGAGCCTGGTTCTGCCGGAGGTTTCTTCCTGTTAAAAGGGAGTTTTTCCTTCCCACTGTCGCCAAAGTGCTTGCTCATAGGGGGTCATATGATTGTTGGGTTTTTCTCTGTATTTATTATTGTGCGATCTATTGTACAATATAAAGCGCCTTGAGGCGACTTTTGTTGTGATTTGGCGCTATATAAATAAAATTGAATTGAATTGAATTGAAAATGCATTGATAGAAACATTTCAGGGATTTTGAGTCATTCTGCACTCTAGATACGTTAATTGCATTAAAAATTCTAATTTTAACCGTAATGGCGGATTAATTTGTGTTAATGTGTTAATTTTGGAAGCACTAATTCATATGTGTTATTCTTTAAGACTTAACTATTAACATTTTGCACAAGTGTTTCAAGTTCATTACAGACTTGCTGGTTCTTTTATTAATCAGCTATCATGACCATGGTAATAAATTACTGCTTATTACCACATTATTACTTTCTGTAACTAACATACAAAAATGCACATAAACATGCTTACTTATTCCCAATATTGTCGCAGTTACCTGCGTGCAGTCTCTCGTCTCTGGACAGCTGACAAGAGCTGGCTAAACAACAACAGCTGGTTTATGACGTAACCTTGTGCCAGTGTAGCAGATTTCAAATGGAATACTGCGTTGTGACGACAGACACAGACTGGTCTGTTGGAAACTGGATTTATTTTCTAAAAGACAGTTCAGCAGCAAAATCAGTGTCACACAGCAACAGCAGGCCTCTCCTTATCCCTGTTTAGCACAAGGAACACATAAACGGATGGTGTAACAGATAAAAGGCAGTTCCAATTACTATTTTCCTCGTTCAAAGTAATCAAAAACACTTTGGAGCCCTTTAGCCATAAAAACTAATACTTAGTAAAGAAAAATACACCAAATTTAAACATATAATAGTACAGGGAGAGGAGCTACAGTCATGCAATTCAATTTAATTCAATTCATTTTTATTTATATAGCGCCAAATCACAACAAAAGTCGCCTCAAGGCGCTTTATATTGTACAGTATACTATTATATTGTACTACTATACTATAATAATTGTCGCACTGACCTAGTAGGTGTGGCTGTTACTCTTCTCTTCCTCCTCCTGCACTACCTGCTCTGCGCTGCTGCTGATTAGACCTGGTGCGCGCTGCTCCGCCAGGTGAGCTGAATTAGAGCAATCAAGGGCTGGCATGCCTAGTAGACCTTAAAATGCATGTAGCAGTCATTTGACCTGAGTGCGACATACTGAGAGGACAGCAAACAAAGCAATCCACTTTCCACTGTGAGGAAGACTTTGAGCTAGACGGGCTATCGGTAAGCTCTTGGACTCATATTTGCTGCTTATATGTTTGGGAACTATGGAAGCTCAATTGTGGAAATGTATTTATGCTTTGGGAAATAGTTACTGCATTTAAGTTTAAAAAATTATATTGATTAAAAGGAATGTTTAAGTTTGAATAAATTGTTTATGTAGATAGTCTTTCCCACATATTTATGTTAATTAATACTAAAAATAGCTATCCCAAATCCTTGGTTAAATCTTAGAACTAGTGTAAATGTGTTTGCTTTAATTTAAGGAAAATAATTCTTTGTAAAAGAGAATCCTTGGTTAAAGTCTCTATTAAAATACTTGCAAACTCTAAAATGTATGCTTTAAAAAAGTATAGAATGCAAGGTAGACACGGTTTGTGTATTTGAAAACCACAGTTTATTTCATCTTCTTTGTTTGAAACTACTCGGGTCTGTGATTAAAAACCAATGAATGTAAAACTAACTTAAGCTGGGTTAAATGATAGTTTAGCTAAATATTTTTGTCTATGTTAAATGGCTTTACTGAAGTGTATATATTTTTGTTATGTATTCTATATAATGCATTTAATTTATTTGAATGATTAATGAAATGTTTGTTATTTTTTGTGTGTTTAAAGGTTTTTCACCTATCTAGCAAAACAGCTACCTACCTGAATGAACCTGAAACTGGTCAAAAATAAATGGAGTGAAATTCAAAGTCTGGTCTTTTTCAAGTGTAGGCTCCTCACAGACAGAGAACACTTGACAGTGAAAAACCGGCCTGGCCAGTAAAGAAACCGGCCTTGACCAGTGAAGACTCCACAAAAGCTCACCACAAAGACGGAGAAGACTCCACCTGGGGGCCTGGAGGAAATCGCAACTTTCCGTTTGCCTGTCCAACCAATAACCAAGAAAGCAGCATGGCTGAGTCCAAGTCACTCGAAGAGCTGAAAATAGAGTGAACCACTGCAAAAAGACTGTTTTCCAGACTCACCAACCATATAATAAGGACTCACATGGATACGTCTGTAGAGGAGCTGCAGGATTCCTTCAAGAGACTCACAGCAGAGGGCTCCAAAGTGATTGACGTGAATGAGGAGCTTGAGGCCACCTACATCACGCAGTGTGAAGCAGAGGGCACACCGGAGCTGATGGGCCAACAGAGAGCAGATGTCGAGAAAATGGAGAAAGAATGTGAGCAGAAGTTGAAGGAGGCGAAGCACCTGATCAGAGAGACCCTGTGGACATCATATGGTGAAAGAGAACTGACCCTTGCTCTAAAATCAGCAGAAATGGAGTGTGAGAACGTCTCATCCACTCAGCCTGATGCACCCCTGGAGGCATATGATTTTATGCTCCACCATCTAGAACTGGTGAAGAAAGCTAAGCAGGCACACCAGACATGGAACCGCAGGACTCCACCTGCTGAGAGGCGAGATTGTGATCGTCGACTAATGGAGCTCGAAACCTGCCTTCCAAAGCTTGTGTCAGGGAAAGCAGCCCTGATCAAAGCAGAGAGAATTAAAAGAGATGCCGACCAAGCAGTTGTCACAGTCCGCAACGCAGCCCCGGTCTCAGCCATAAAACTGAAAGCCACAGCTTTACCAAAGTTCACCGGCAGCCAGCGTGAGTTCTACAGATGGCGGAAGGAATGGGAGGCTCTGCAAAAGCAAGGTGAACCAACCGGGTCCATGGAAGTAAAGAAATTCCAACTTCTCGATAGCCTCGATGATAAAGTGGCCAAAGATCTGCGCCTGTCCACATACACCTCGGCAGATGAGATCTTCAGAGTCCTTGAGAACTGCTATGGAAATCAAGCCACCATCGCCATTGAAATCATTGAGGAGCTTCAAGCTATCCCTCCTGTCCGTAGCAACCAGCCTAGAAGAATAATAGAGCTTATCCACGCAGTTGAAAAGGCCCTCTATGATTTAAATGAGCTGGATAAAGCAAATGCCATGAAGAACCTATTAGTAATAAAGTCTATTGAAAGCAAGCTGCCTGAGTCCCTAAAGAAAGACTGGCTTACCCACGCTGCTGATCCAAAGAATGCTGTGACTCATCAGAATCAGTTTGACAAGCTGCTCGCCTACCTCCAATCTCAAGAGTCCATCTACGAGCAGTTAGACCAGCTGAGAGACATCGACCCTGCCAAGGAGAGAACAAAGTTCCCAATAAAGTACGCCCGTACCAAGTCAGTTAAATCCAGTACTGATCCAGCAGGCTGCATCATCTGTGGGGACCCGAAACACAAGAGAAAGCTCTACATCTGCAGACGGTTTAGAACCAACACAAAGTTACAGGAGAAAAAAGATGCAGTGCAGCAACTTGGAGCCTGCAAGAGGTGCCTCGAGATCCACGACGAACCCTGCAGAAAGACGACTTACCTGTGCCGAAATCCAGAGTGCAAAGACCAGCATCATTACCTTCTTTGTCCCTTGCCACGACCCTTATCACAAAGGTCCAAGTCTGGTCCGGTGAGAGCTGAGAGGAGGAGGTACACAGAGGTTCAAGAAGAGTTCATCTCTAAACTATCGCCAGAGCTAGCACAGCAGTGTCGGGAAGCTTTCTGCAACATCTCATCACGAGCCTTCAACTCCATGGCAGCAGAGAGAGGTCTACTGGAGGAGACTGGTCTAAAAGAGTACCCTGTGATTCTGATGCTCCTTGACGTCATTGCCAGTGATGGACAGAGAATTGGGACACTAATTGATCTAGCATCTGACACAAATTACATAAACCACAAAGCTGCAAGTAAGCTCAACCTTCGCAGTGAAGACGTCATGCTTGTCATCCACGGTGTCGGAGGTATGAAGGTGTCTGTGGCAACCAAGCGCTACCTTCTCAAGATCCGTGTCAACACCTCGAGAGGAACTTTAAAGCCTCACCAGTTAGTCTGCTATGGTCTTGACAAGATTGCTGAAGTGAAAAGACACGTTCCACCTCAGAAGCTACAGAAGATCTTCCCGGACGTCCCGCTCCGAGACCTCGTCAGACCCAGGGAGATCCAGCTTCTAATCAGCCATAAAGAAGGCCAGCTGGTGCCCAAAAAGATCCGCTCCATCGGTGACCTGGTGCTCTGGGACGGTCCACTTGGCAAGACAATCGGGGGCACGCATCCAGACCTCTTTGAGGAAGTCACCTTGATGGCCCACACCTCCAAGACTCACTTCGCAAGATCAATGAGAGCTGCTGCATTCAAGTACCAAGAGTTCACTAAAGACCTGGCTTCCTGTCAGCATCCTGGTCACCCTGAGACTCTATCCACCACAGCTACCAGCAGCAGAGACTTTCTGAAGTGGTGGAGGTGGGAAAGCATCGGAGCCGCTTGCCAGCCGAGATGTGGAGGGTGTCGTTGTGGGAACTGCCAGCCAGGGGGGTAAAGAAATGACGCTCGCTGAAAAGAGGGAGATGGAGATCGTGAGAAATGGCCTGACTTATTCAACTGGAGATGACCACAGCAGTGAACCGCATTGGCATGCCAAGTACCCATGGGTAGACGATCCAGCAACCTTGCCAAATAACAGGAAAGCAGTAGAAGCAACATTCATCAGAACCGAGATGAAGCTATCTAAAGAACCTGAATGGAAGACGGCCTATGCTGCACAAGTTCATGAAATGGTAAACCGCAGCGCTGCAGTGAAGCTGTCCAAAGAAGTCCTGCAGAGTTGGACTGGGCCAGTATGGTATATAAGCCACCTCATCGCGCCGAATGCACACTCGGTATCTACCCCAGTGAGGTTGGTGTGGAACAGCAGCCAGAAGTACAGAGGCCTCAGCCTGAATGACATCCTCATCAAAGGTCCTGATGTCCTGAACCCGATAAGAGCTGTCCTGCTGAGGTTCCGAGCTGGTGTCTACGCTGCCCTTGGTGACATCTGCAAGATGTACAACTCCGTCTGGCTGGAAGATCGAGAGGTCCACTTGCACAGATTCTTGTGGCGTGACACAGAAGATGCAGGCATAGAAGACTATGCCATAACAAGAGTCAACATTGGAGACAAACCTGCTGGTTGCATAGCCCAAGTCGCCATGAGAGAAACTGCAAACCTACCTTCATTCAGTCACTTCAAAGAAGAGAAACGTGTGCTAGAAGAAGATGCTTATGTCGATGACATCCTGACATCACACAATGACCTCGACCATCTGAGACGCCTAACAGCCAACATCGAGCACATCCTGAGAGCTGGAGGATTCTACATGAAGCCTTGGGTCTACTCCAGTCAAAGTGGGAGGGAGGAGGCAAAGAAAGAGTTGCCTCAATCAGAGCCAAAGACTATGATCCTGCCAAACCAGCTGACGGAAGATGACAACAAAGCCCTTGGCCTTGGCTACACCATCAATGATGACAAGCTTCATATCATGGTTGCAGTGAACTTTTCAAAGAAAAGGAGGAAAATGCGCCTTGGTCAAGACCTGCTCAGAGAAGAAGTCGGAGAGCAAACACCTGATCCACTAACCAGGCGAGAACTGCTAAGCCAAGTCTCCGGCCTATATGACCCACTTGGTCTTGTGACTCCTGTCAAACAGAAGGGTGCCATCCTGGTAAGGAGAGCTTTCCTAGAAGCAAAAGTAAAGTACCGCCTCGAAGACACATGGGACGCAGCCTTGTCTGAAGGTCTCCGAGAAGACGCCATAAAACTTCTGGAAGAATATGCTGACCTGAAGAAACTGCATTTCACTAGAGCCCTGACTCCACCAGATCCCTGTGCAGAGCCCAGTGCCATCACGTTCTCTGATGGCAGTGAACACGCATATGGCGAAGTGATGTACCTTCGCTGGAGTTGCAGCCATAGTGTCATCGTGAGACTAGTAGAGTAATAGTGTGCCTTACCAGTGTGGAGTCCACAAAAGCTCTGGCTGGGAACCCCCACACATGGGCTGTGTCCCAATTCAGGGTCTGCACGCTTGACGTACGCACACTACGCGTACTACGTACGGTGCGTACTACAAGTACGGGAAGTGCGGAAGTGAGAGGCTTGTGAAATGGGACGGTCTAGCCTTCGTTGTGCTGTTCAGGTTGCCTAGCAACCATGATACTAACCGCGAGAAATGTTTCATACAGCTTTGTTTGACAGAAATGAAGGAGAAAAAATGTTTTGTTGGTCATTCATTTTTGTCATGACATCACTTTGATTAGTTGAGACCACAAGACTGTAAAACATGATAGTTGGGCTTCATTTCTGTACTGAACAGTCATTTCAAGATTAGTTAGTAAATAATAATTAGCTAATGTTGTTCATGAGACTAAAGTCATCTCACTGTGGTAATGTTAATATAATATGGACAATATTATATGTATTGTGTGTGTGTGTGTGTATATATATAGATATATAGATAGAGAGAGATAGAGATAGAGAGAGAGATATAGAGATATATCGATCAATAGATAGGAGTTTGAACTCTGGGTCAAAGATGCAAGTAGCAGTTATTTATATCTCCTATCACCTTAAATCTTCAGTCAAAGACAAGTATCTCTGACAGTGTATATACAGATGTATTATATATAAGAGACAAATATTGTTCTTTCAATATGTTGGCATTACTAAATTTGGCTCAATGCTTACATATATGTGTAAAAAGCAGATGTACGAGCTGTGAAAACTGTTTCTGATGGAATGAAGATCAGACTGATATATGAAATATTCCTTTATTGCGTGAGAAAATCAGACCATGTCATAACTGCTTTAAGTCATACAGAATAGATATCAGAGCCTTAAACAGGCTGACTTCTGCTAAATGGGTCAAACTGGGCAGAAAGTAAACAAACACATAACATCCTTATAGAATATGATGTAACACTATAGATCAACTTAGCTCAGAATATATAAAGCATATAAACAATTACAGCAATATGATGCAACAAACACAGCAGTGCTACTAATCCAAAATACTCAAAGCTTCATAGAACTGAAACAAACATTTATTTTTAGCTCCATTCTGCTGCTGATACATACTTTAGGTTTCTGAATATTAAACTTGTTGCTGCCTTTCATAGTGTGTAACTTGAAGGCCCTGAGTACTTTCTCCCACACTGAAAACACTGGGGTGATAACATTATTTGAACATTACCTAATAAGACTGATTCAGGACAGACAATTAGTTATGTTAAACTTTCCTAGCAGTCCTTCACAAACAGGGAACAGTCTGTCTATTCTCTCCATCTGTCAGCTGCTGCTGGCTCTTCCTCCTCCTCTTCCTCACACACTGCTGAGTTTGTCCTGGTGGATCATCAGGGGTGCAAAGCCTCACAGATGATGTGCAGCAGTGGGTCCCTCAGTCTGTCCTCACTCTGGACACTTGCAGTTGTCACACATGGAAATCAAATGTGTGATAAGCTGCAGGATTCAAACACAAGTGTAACTTATAAATACATGTTCATACTTTTATTCCACAATCAGAGAGAAAGAAACAGAGAGAGAGTGCAGGACAGACAGACAGGTGACAGTCTCAGGTGTACACACTGCTACAAAACAGCACAAGAGAAGGAGGATTTAGTGTTTGTGTTATTACGAGTGCTAAACAAGAAGAGTTCCCAGATGGTGCAGTGGACACATGTGTGACTCCTGTGATTAAAGCATCTTTCTTTCAGCTTAACGAGTGAACCGTCAGCTCGTTCAAACACACGTTAAAGTCCGTTTGGCTCGACACCACCGAACAGAGGCAGCAATATAACATAGCTAACATTAACAGTGCAGTGAATCCTGCTTGTGCCGTCATATTCAGGACTGCAAACCGAGCAGCATCACTGACTTTCAGCTTGTTGTGTTTGTGGATATATGACTGACTTTAATTATCCATAAAATCATCACATCCTCTGTAAGATTAAGGTCGACTATATATGTATTTAGAAGAAGAGGCTTTAAAACCAAGTTACCGCTGAAAGTACAAACATCACTAATGTCACATAACTTTGCCGACATGTGGCCAACAGTAATGTTTTAATGTTCTTAAACATTCGCACATAAATAAGTGACATCATATTCAGTACTTACTTTTGACAGTTCACTCTTCGGCCGCTCCCTTCTGCCGTATTTTGCGGCAAAATTATCCACACCCACCGCCGCGCTATGGATTGTGGGATATATGGGGCCACGAAGCGTGCACCGGACCACGCTTGATATTTGGGGAAATCGACGGCGCATTTGGAGTATGCATTTGAAGTACACTTTGAATTGGGACAGCCGTCGGCGCGTGGTGGTGACGTAATCGCACTTGAAATGCATACTGTCACTACCCGTACCGGAAACCCGATCGGTACCCCGCATGCGCGAAAGGTGTCTACTTCCGGTCAAAGCGTTTTACAATAGTTACGGGTCAGAGTATCTGTTAAGATGTTAAGAAAAATAAGTATCTCTTAAAATGTTTCCGATAATGAAACATTTAATATAATGTAGACAAAAACAAAAAAAATAAAAAGATAGGGACGGATCAGGACTCCCCGATCCTTACTGGGCATGTGCAAAGTCGGACCGTACAAATCGGGTCTACCCGATCCGTACTGCGCATGTGCAGGGGTTTTCTTCTTCGTCTGTTCGTTTAATGGCAGTTTACTCCCCAGTGTAAGAGGATACTGCCACCTGCTGACCGAGCGAATGAACCCAATTATAAACGGAATTAGCATCATTACAAACGTGTGTTAATTTTGATTTAATGATAGTCGAGTGTGTTTATGCTTGTCTGTGTGGAGAGGATTGATTGGAATAGTGATGATGATCTCCGCTATCACTGTCAATTGTCAGTAAACACTTCATTTGGCTGCTGAATCTTCACGTGACCTATTACAAAGTCTGTATTACTAACTCTGTAATTAGGCGCCATTCTTCTTATTTTACGGCGCTGTTGTTCAATCAGGGAACGCTCTGTGTTGAGGAGAAAAGCGTGAATTTGTTTGTATACGGATTATCCATTGTTTAAATGTCCCGGTAGTCAAAAAGGAGGCAGAGCTGTTGAGAAATGCTAGGAGCTAACTGGGCACTAACCGTATCATTCAAATATGTTGAATGTCGCAATGCTGGCAAAGAGAGGAAGTGACGCAAGATTTGCGCATGCGGGGTACCGATCGGGTTTCCGGTACGGATAGGGTAGCGACACATACTTCAAGCGTGCATACCCTGAATTGGGACACAGTCATGCTGCATGTTTACAAGTGGTGTCACACTGATTAATGCCCCACTTCAACAGTGACATGTGGAACCTTAGTTTTACAAACATTAAATTTACACAATAAAAAATAAACTATCTACAATACAGTTTTGAGAATGTTCACAGTGACTCACTCAGTATATTATATCTCAGCTACACCAGCTAATGTTAGGCTTGAGTGTCCTAAAAAATTACACTTTCACTCTGATAAACAGTTTGATTACTTTCTCATATCATATGAGTTTATTCACTAAGACTCCAGCAATGTTACATTCACTTCAAAGAAAGTTTCACTTCTGGCAAAAGATGCTAACAGTAGCTAACAGTGCCAGAAATGCTTAACGACAGTTGAGGATATCCCCAACAACTCACAGTTTTATGGCTGTTATAGATATCGGTCTATAACTCTGACTCATAGACCGATCTTGTACCCCTTCATAGCTGAGGTGACTATGAAGAGGTGAAAAAGTTCCACAGATGGGGAAAAACTCTGGAGTGAATTGGGATCCAGTCCGAACTGTAGTAGAAACAGGCGAGACATTTCATTTTAATGTCATCTTGTTTTAAGGCAGGAAATACAAAAGGGATCAGCGGTTCAAGTGGCCCATGGAAAGGCAGTAGCAGTCATCATTACAATAATGGCCTCTTTAAAGCATATCATACAATTAAAATTAAAATTGTAGAATGCAATGATAGTAGACCATTAAAAATGTAGAGGTTACTTTGGTAAACTAAGAATTTTCAGGGTGCCGGTTTAGCTCAGAGCGCGATGAGCGGGCGCCCACATGCCTTATGGTCTCCCACCTTCTCCCTCTGCTTTCCTGTCCTTTCTTCACTGATCTATCTAATAATGCTGAAAAAGCTTTATTAGTTTACTTACTTTAGTAAGTAAACAATCCCATTTACAAATGTAATCACAATAAACATCTTCCTGTCCGTATCTGGGGGGAATAGCATCGACAAAGAGGTTTAAAACAGCCCATGATGCAATATTCCTGTCACGAATTTGGTATTTTGGATTTCAGCAGCGTCCCCCACCCCCACCGTGCCAAGGTTGTGGCAGGGTTGGTGGGTGGAGGAGAAGAAGGGAAAGGCAGAGTTCCTGTCCTGAAAAACACACTCCCAGCTTTGGGTGTTTACATCTCCTTGGCATGTCTGTGGCTGTTTCCATAGCGACTGGAGTAAAGGAAGTTGGGATGTCTCTGAGATATGGTGTGCTGAGTGCTGTTGATTGTTGAACCCGAGGTGGAAAATGAGCAGGGAAAACAGGAAGTGGGAGAGGAAGGTGCCGACTCACCATTATCTCAGCCTGAACCTGTGGGAGAAATCAGCGCTGGTCTCCATACAAAGACCAGCTGCTTTGTTTGCCTTTTACTCTCATTTGGAGATGACATTCACAGCTACAGCTGGCTTGGCTTTAAACACTCCTGTGTTATAAGAGTAAATGGGAAAGTGCAGCTACAACAATCAGCTTCCCATCAAACTGGAGTACTGCACATTTTACTGAATGACAGTTTGACCTGAGGCAATACATTAGACATATTTCGCTTGAACCACATCAGAGAAATATAATCACACACATAACTTTTTTAAAGATATGAGTAAATTTCTCCCAGTTTTATCCCAATAAACTTTTACATTTTTGGGGATCTAGTTTCCATTCTTTATGCAGTATATCCTTGTTATATAATAAGACTACTTCTTTTTTTTTTTTTCTTACAGAAAAATTGACGGCTGGATAAAGAGCCCTCTGCTGAGATTTATTTGAGCAGGAGAGATTCATTTTGGAGGAACGTCTTCAGGTGAAGCTGCAAGTGTCAAATGGCCCTTACACCCCCACCATCGCTGAAATGTCCTCATAAGGAATGTCACACTAAGGAAAACAGTGGTCAGAGACCACGACACAACCGAAATTACGTCAGCTGTTTGCAGCGAACACGTTGCCTTTGAAATGGTTGCTTCAAAGATGGGGACCAACTACTCACAGCCAGCTGCCATCTTCACTCCCACTTTGTGTTGAGATGAGCGATGGATCAGTCTGGTTTCAGTAGTTAACTGAATAGGAGCAAGTTGGCAATTAAGTGTAATAAACTGGCAGAAATATGAAATCTATAAATGATGAAAATCATACATCATGGCAAAAAAAAATGTATCCGTTTGAGATTCACTGCAGTCAGTTTAAGTTGGGCAGGTTGGCTCCCATTGGACGGCTGGTTCAATGTTGAGGGTGTTTCACATGTAACCACTTGGTTGTTACAACTATTTACAATCACTAACCAAGAGCAAAGATTAAATAAAAATCAATGAAGTCAGCAGGAAAACACAGATTGTTCTTATTCACACGGAGGAATCCACTGCAGGGTGACTAAGTCACTAAGATAAAGGGAAAAATTTGAAGGTGGTTTCATAGGTAATGTTAAGCATTATCAAAGAAATAAGTCGATTTTCTATTTACAAAAGTGGAGACAATTGACTCCAATATGAAAAGTGAGGATTTGTTTGGTGTGAAAACAGGTGAAATAAAGCAAAGACAGAGACCATTAGTTAAAAGATAAATAGTTTATGTGAGTCTCTCACATAGCATTTACCTTTACTCTATACACATTGTTTTGAACGTGATATACAATATGTCATCTTTATTTTTTTCATTTTTTTTTACAATTTGACATAATGATTTTTCTTTTCAGCATGCACTTGCCAACAAAAGGCTCCACAAATACAGACTTCAAACTAGAATTATGCTCACAGTAAAACACACGAAACATGAACTCGGATCAAAAGCCTGACAATTTGAGGACACGATGTAGAAGCACAGCATCAGACTACCAGGACTTTACAGGAAAGAGCAAAGTACTCAACAGTAAGACACAAAAATACATGTTCTGGTTTCAAAAAAATAAACACCTTTTTTTTCAAGTTATAACATCATCCTAGAAATACACGGAGAACGGTACCCCTTTGTCAATTCAAAGAGTGAAGCAGCGTGTGTACTACATGAGGAGGATGGTGGGTTCAGGGCGCCTACAACTGTGCCGGTTGTGCCACTTTCAGGTCTGGCCTGGCAGCTTGTACAGCTGCTGTTTTACTCGTTTTCCTTCACCTTCCTGTTTTAACAGGCTCCTGAAATCACAGTGTGGATCGGTGCTTTTGTTTTTCGGGTGCTTATTGCGAATCCAATCTGATTGTGTGGGTATGTGGGATTGCTACTGTGCAGATGTAGCCATTCTAGAAGTCCCGCTGTATAACTTGGTAAACTTCTGCTACACGTTTGCTTCACCCCCACAAGGGGAAAGATCTGGAAGAATCAAGTTATTTTTGTTAGCCACCAGGAGTCATGAGGAATAGTCTGGTAAGAATAATTTGGTTTGTATAGAGATGAACGTCTGCAGCACTAACGCAGGGTAAAGAGGGGACTTCTACAACGGCACTGCATCACAGGGGAGCTCTATCTCATTTGTGTTTGTGCTAAATGTACAAGAGTGACAGCATCAAGTCCACTCGCTGGTCTTCTCTGACCGGGCCTTTCAGGCTATAGACCTTACCCTGGATTTTTAGGACACGCACATACACACACACGCACACACATACACACACACACACACACACACACACACACACACAGTTACACACAACTACACACAGCAGAGCAATTAACCTACTGAAATTACTGAAAGAAACAAAAGCAGAGATGATCGTAATGTCACATTTATTCAACGTTGCCTCTCTACACTGTATATACTCTATGTAGAATTTCATATATGAACACACTCCTTGTTTTGAACACAAAGTGCCGCGACTGATGCGTCTCAATACACTTATTGCGAGGAGGGATACCACAGCAAGAAATATGATCAACTCGGAGTGTCGACGTAGCAGCCAGCCGACTCGTACCTGACTCGCTATATCAAAAGACAGATGTGTGGACAGAGCCACATGGCCCAGATGTGCTGTGTTGTTTTGTATTTACAGGAGCAGAATCTACGCCCTAGATAGTCTCTTTAAGGACAAGCCCAGTTTGCTTTCCTTTTCAAAATAAGAATTTTTTGTGAGTCGTCCAGTCTGCTCACCGACTGGCTGTCAGTCAGTGGCTCTCAGGTGCATCCGCGTCCTTATTGTCCAGTAGACGTGGCCTTATGGCTCCAAATGAGGTCTTCCCACTGCAATAGGTCCTCATACTGATGACATTTTATCCCGCTGTTATTCAAATAGGAAATGAATTGTCTAAATAAAATACGAACACATGTCTGGATGAAAGAAATGCATCAGACCTCACCATGCACACGCTGTGTGTTTAAAAATATATGCACAAAATTCAAAACAGTACAAAACTCTCATTTCTAAAGGCTCGTCTGTGTGCTGGGGTCGTTCATGTAAGGGGTGAGTCAATAACTTGGTGCAAAGGCAAAGAGAAGCTCCTCTTTCTGATAGTTTGACTTTTTGCCGAGCTACGTGGAAGATGCATCTAGCTGTGAGCCAGTTGCTTAGCAACCTCCTGCTACTTCTATAGACATACTGTAGTGATGGGCGAGGCACACTGCTGCATGGTTACGTCTGCCCAGACCTGTTGGTACGCAGACAAAGTTTATGCCTGTCATTGTCAAAAAGAGTGATTAGCTTTACTCTAGTCTGGGGACGTGTATCTATTTCTTTTTTGTGGACATTATCTCATGAATAAAATGCTACAAGTCTATGCTTATGCTTGTCACCTCACGGATTATTGCCCCCCCCCATACACACACACACACACACACACACACACACATACTGGAATATAACCAAGAAAAGGGTGAGATGGCACGGCACCCTCATTCCTTTACCTTTCCACTATGGCGGTGCCTTTCTTCAAGCCATTAAGATAGAACGCTGCTCTCTGCTTGTGTAAAACCAGTAAAGACAACCTCTTTGCAGTTATCTGTGAGTAACAACCAGAAACACAACAGATTTGGTGGCACTACGTCAGAGGAAAGAAGAAAATTAGACACAGAGGAGGAGGGAGAGGGGGAGAAAGTTATTCAGAAATAGCAGCAAATGAGCAGAAAGCAACGCCCAGCTGGGCTTCTGTGTTTTTAGACTCCTCAGTGGATTGTTGCTGAAGCCAATGGCAAAATGAGACATGGTACGAGTCGGGTACGCCCTCCCTCCCCTAAATCCCAACGTTACAACATTTTATAGAAACAACTCCAAGTCTGTTCTATAGATCCTCGAGCTCTCCTCCCCTCCTCTGTGCACGCTGCTCGAAGACGATGGTTACAGGATGATCCATGCAAAAACACGAGCAGGCCCAACAGTGGGTGAAAAGCAACTTGCCCCTCCTCTCCATCCCTAACCCAAATATAACACAGTTTACCACCAACAAAGTCACAGTTTGTGTGAGGTTAAAACAAAGTGACATCTCTCTTTCTTTTTCTGGAAGCACATCTATTTCAAGGTATCTAAATATAACAACATCTAATATCCCTGATTATTAAATGTCCTTTATTACACGTTATGGCTGCTACTTCTGAAGCCACCAGTAATAGTTTTTTTATTGCAAGACTCAAATTATGATAATATCAAGCTGAAAGGTACATCAGGAGATGAATGTGAGCTAAGCAGATGTACCTTGAAGGAAAAGCGCAGAACTTGCTCAGGTTACTCGAGATATTTACACGATTCTTGGCTACGATGGTGGAGTACTTATCCACTAGTCACAAGATCTAAAACAGAGTTCAGATTTGATGCCAGAGGGATGTGGTTTGTTAGTGGAACGGATGTGGGTTGGTTTGGGTCAAAGCGCTCCAGAGCTGGACATCTCACAGGATGGAAGGGATAGGGGAGCGAGAGCGGCGTAGCGGGCAGGGCGATCCGTAGGGCGAGGTCACAGGAGACAACCTCAGAGTGTTACCAGCCATGCCAGTCATGCCTGCTATGTTGTTTAAGCTCCGGGATTTCTCATAGCCTTCAGATGAGGGGGGGCGACAAAGGTGGTGGTGGTGGTGGAGGTGGTTGTGCAGGAACAGTACATGAACACACACAGGCAGGCAGGCAGGCAGGCAACGATCCAAATCCGAGCCAGCCGAGTAAACCGAGACAAGACAGGAGACAGGAGTGAGACATAGCAACAGTAACATACTGTATGGTGAGTGCATGTGCAGCACATTTCATGACAGTGGCCATAAGGCATATCAAAATTCTTAGGCCTGGAGCTGCTTGAGAGGAAGAAACAACCTCGCTGGCTCAAAAGTGCTTCTTTAACTATATATTTAACTTTAACTATATATATTGTTGCTGAAATAACTGAAATATAAAATCCTTTACAACTACAACAAATACAAACAAATTTGGATATCTTGATATCTGTTCACATCTGTAGTTCCTGCAGTAAATCGCTACATAATTAGATTAAATTCTCTTTATTTAAATCTTTGCCTACTCTGAGACAAAATAAGTGTAGAAAGCTGCCGTTTGTGTGGTGACATTTTAAACCCGAGCTTTTCTTTATGCTGCATTCATGCTATGCTAGCAGGGAGCTACTGGTAGCCCTGAATCCTACCTTAGTTATGCTGCAATAGGTGTAGGCTGCCGGGGGATTCCCATGATGCATTGGGTTTTTCCTTTCCAGTCACTTTTCTCACTCACTATGTGCTAATAGACCTCTCTGCATCGAATCATATCTGTTATTAATCTCTGTCTCTCTTCCACAGCATGTCTTTATCCTGTTTTTCTTCTTTCACCCCAACCGGTCGCAGCAGATGGCCCCGCCCCTCCCTGAGCCTGGTTCTGCCGGAGGTTTCTTGTTAAAAGGGAGTTTTTCCTTCCCACTGTCACCAAAGTGCTTGCTCATAGGGGGTCATATGATTGTTGGGTTTTTCTCTGTATTTATTATTGTGCGATCTACTGTACAATATAAAGCGCCTTGAGGCGACTTTTGTTGTGATTTGGCGCTATATAAATAAAATTGAATTGAATTGAATTGTCGTCACACCAGATGTTGAAAAAAAGGCTACTTTTATTGTTGAACAATGCACTAATATATAAATATATTGCTCAATAATATTATATTTTCAGATGGCAAGAAGTTCTCTGTTGTGTCACATCAAATTGACTAAATGTTTTAAAATTGAGTGATGAAGAAGTGGAAGACTTTAAAACCCCACCATGCGCAGTTTTCACGTTTTCCTCTTTAAGGTCCAAAAATGTAACAATGCCAACAGTTGAGCATGTCAGAGCTGAATCTCACTTCTGTTTGCTATTTGGCCAGCTGTGCCATTCATTTTAAACTTTTAAGATGAAATATCGAAATTCAATAGTACGAAATGCTGTCATTTAAAAATAATCAATATTCCTTTTAGTAGATTCCTAAGAAAACATTCTGCTTTAATGAACTTTTTCCTGCTTTGACCCACATCTACGGATCTCGATACAGCGAAGACAGCTTTGTGACGTGTTCTGCAACATCTTGGACCACAGGTTTGCTTACTCGTTAATGGTCAGTGAACTAGTGAATTAGTCATGGTAAAGGTTATCTGTTTCTACTGGAGTGCGGCTGCTCCTCTCTATCAGCGGCAGCTGCATACGCATAATTTCATCACAGATGCCCCACATAACTGCATGACATCACAGATGGCAGCTTTGGTAAAATTAAGTTGAAAAAGTAAGCTGCACA
This sequence comes from Oreochromis niloticus, assembly GCF_001858045.2. Lineage (NCBI taxonomy): Eukaryota > Metazoa > Chordata > Actinopteri > Cichliformes > Cichlidae > Oreochromis > Oreochromis niloticus. The sequence goes on along the minus strand of NC_031981.2, from coordinate 38,487,034 downwards.
GCTATCTTTGGTTAGGAACTCTGACGTCAGTGACCAGGCCAGTGTTTGACGCACAACAGGAACATTCGTGGGATTTGTAGTCAGTCCTCTGATGCTGGGAATCTACTTCATTTCTCTTTTACTTTGCTGACGTTCATTTTTCCTCTGAAAAAGTGGTGCTTAGTCACTTAATGAAAAGTGGATATGAAACGGAAGAGAAAAGGTCAGTTTTTTATTTTATTGTTTATATCGTAGACAGTGTTTCTGTTTCTTGGTGCTTGTAATGAAAACTTAAACTAATAATGGAGCAGTCGTGCTACTCTGTAGTTAGCTAGGTAATTAGTAAGTAACATATGGCTATTTTGGAAACTTTATGTGTTGCCATTTGAAGCTGTATGTATCTTGAAAGTTCTTTGACCTTTGCAAGCCAGCGAAGCTCCTCTGTAATTGTATTTCTGTAACTTCCACAGCAAGCTCCACCTCTAAGAAATGCCTCTGTGAATTCTGTCAGAGTCTTTTTAGCTAAATGAGAGATATTATAATTCTTTAACTTTAGGGCTGAAAAATAAAACATAAGCAGTCGTTCATGTTATGCCACCGGTGACATCATCATTAGTATTTTCTCCCATTAGAAATGGATAAAATGTCCAAGGAACGGTTAAAGTTTACAAGTGCACATATAAACCTCCAATTGATATATTGAGACACAATATGGAGGTTAAAATGAACAACATGTACGTGTCTTAGATTATGTATCAAATATTACTGTATTTGTGTGTATGAATCCAGACACATACTGATGATGATGATAATCGACACACCTTAATTCAATCATCTTAACAGCAGCAGCTCAAACTTCTGCATGTGATGCACATCAGTAAATCTGCATTGGGTTCAAAATAAACAAGCAAGCCACAGCAGCCAGCACATTAATGGAGCATGCCAATCGGCTGATTAGGAACAGCAAATGGAAATGTTGCCTCATTACCGCCCTGCATACACCACCATTTGATTCACTGAGAGGATGGGTGCAAATTAAACTGGGGCTCTTTCAGAACGAGCCAAGCGAGCAGAACAAAAGAGAGCCTGGGTCTGAGCCAACAGGTAGTGGGAACAAGAAAGGAACCCATGTTTTATGCATTACCGTCAGTGTGGTGGCAACTGCAACCATGATGGATAAAAGGGACAGCTGCTCACCTGACTTCACTGAAAATCATGATGCGCTGTTGCTGAAGATGTGGACAGGTTAACCTGCTACATTACTCCAGTAACCGCCTTAAAGCCATCAGCAGTTGTTGGTTTTTTTTTGGGCGGGGGGGGGTTTGTTGCTTAATGCATTTGGAAAAATAAGGCTCCATTAGCAAGCCTAAATAATGATGTGCATTCATTAGAATTCGTGTATAATGGGTGCTTTAACAAAATAATCAGTGGAACAGAAGCGCTGATTTGCCTGCCATCCAATGAGTACTCTGTGGCTTTACAGCAATAACATTGTGAGCCGGATATTCTGCAAGGCTCCTGGAGACGCAGTTACCTTCTCATAAAACGCAGTTAGCCATAGCTTAACGTTTCCACTTTACTTTGCAGATTAACACAAGATTCATGTCTCTGCAGGTAAATAGAAGAAACAACCTGAATGACATGTTTTATGTTTCACATGGCATCCAAATGACATTTTAGTATGTTCTCTATTTAGCAGAGATAATCTGCATCTATCAAAAAAGCTGCAGTCTGAACTAATCTCTGCTCTGTGAGCTGCTTGATTCATCCACTTTGTTTCCTGACCTTTTCTGCCTTTGATATCACACAGAACAGCAACAACGCTTTCAGGAAATTCAGCAGGTGCAAACTTAACAATAACCTTTAGGTTGGGTCAAAGTGTTAGCAAGCCCTTTCTGAGTCTGACCTTTTCACAATGTACTAGCACAAGGTGACGTGTGCTATGCAATTCAGGAGGGCAAGTCTGACAGCAAATAATGATTAATTTTATTCCTGTAATTTTATGAAAAACATTATTTCAGTCATGCAATCAGAGCTATTTCCAACTCATAATATTTGGGAAAGTGACTTCTTCATTATTCTGTAAACTCAAATTCAAAGAACTGCTTTATCGGAACTGATGGTTTGCTAAATAATGTAAAAACCAAAGGTACAAGAGAAAAAGTTTAAGAAGCTGATATAATAGTGTATTTATCAATTCTAACAGGAGCTGATAATGTAAGCTTCCCTACCTAGCTAGCTTCAGTCTTTAGAAATAAATGTTACCTTCATGGCCAAGAGTTACAAACAGAAACTAAAACCTCGTCTATTTCCTGCATATCCTCTGATGATGATGTTTGGTAGGGCTCAGCCAATACAGGATTTTTAAGAATGGTACCCAGAGCTATAAGACTGATATCCACTGGTGATTTATAGCCTACTGCTTGGATAAGCTTGTTGTTGTATCCCAAACACATGTGTTGCCCACAGGGAAGTTGCCGAGTGTCGTTGGATGGACAAACTACGCTGTATCAACATCTCTTTTGCTGATTTTCATTTATTGGCCATGTCAAATAAAACAGCAAATAACTAATATCAGCTCATAATATCGGTCTGCTGATAAATCGCTCATGGCCTAATGCTTGACTCTACCACTCTTTGCCTTGGACATTAGCCAATAACACAAATGAAGAAGTCAAATATGTTTATGAGTTGACTAAAATCTGGTTCCTTAACCTTTTATCCCCTCTGACAGTGAAAAACTATCTGCTGGTGTATCATCACCTCACAGGAAGATGATGTACTTGGCAATTATTTTGCATGCTGTAGACGGACAGTGGACCAGGCCACAGCCAAAAAAGTAAGACACTGGGTCAGAAATTTATTCAACTGTTTCCAGGCAACCAGAAAACAGGAATAAATTGTGAAGAAAGCAACAGTTCTGAGTCAGCTGCCAGGATGTGTTTGCCCCTCAGAAATGCCAAAAATGTTATGCAGTGTGTCCCTGTGGGGAGTCGCGGCAGCACATTAACTGGTTACGTTACCTGAGCTGACTAGGGCTGAACATAAAGCCTTCCCCCTTCCTGGGATGTTGGTGTGCCACTCACTAAGGACATGGATCAGCTGATGAGCATTTGGACAAGTATCTGTCATTTTATTCGGTTTATTCAGACCAGTGGTTCCAGGAAACTGAACTTTACTAATGATGACCGATGAATCAAACAACTAATCAGTAGCAGTGCACAACAGCAAGCGTGGATTTGACAATGATTTCCCAACAAACAACAGATCCGCATGCTTTTTAGAATACTTTTATAAAATGACATCACAATATTCTAATTCTATGATGAATTAAATGACATTAAAAAAGGTGAAATTTTCCATATCAATTAAACTACCTGTCTTTCGTATCCCTCCGTCTGCAGGGCAGGTGTAGTCACTGGCAGCAAGCAGGAAACAGGTCCCCCCACTCCGGCGGTCCTGTTCTCGGGTGCTTGACCTACGCATGGGAACCCTCTCCTCAGGAGACATGGTGAGGTCACTGCCCCCGCTGCAGTCTGCAGACAGAACTGAGAGAAAAATCCATTTGCAGATCCATATTCGCTTTTGTTCATTCATGGAATTTACACCAAACTGATGATTTTGTGGTGCTTTTCCCTTATAAACATGACAACAGAACAAGTTACCAAGCAATGAAACTACAATCCTCACGTCTGCCTTTAACAGAAAGAAACTACAATCTGAATCCATTGAACGAAAGCTGAATGTAGAAATAAAGTATCGATTGACTTCAGTGTTATATCAGCAAATATCTAAGAGACTCATAATTTGAAGAGTTATGCAACGTGTCTTTTCAGCGAGGTTTGGATCATATATGTTTTCTAAAAGTCACTAAGAATATTCTATATTGAACATAAAAGTGATGTGAGCAAACTCATTTTAATATTGGACAAAAATAACTCAGATAACTTAAGAAAATAATGCTTTTGTTATTTGCTCCGTTGTGAATAAAACATGTGTTTCTGTGATATAAAAAAGCCTTCTTTTATTTACTCAGTTTCCCAACGTTTTTGTAACTGGGCTTGTATATTCAAATATATTACAGTCAGTACAGTACAAAAAAGAAGGAATGTTAAACTTGTGTACACATGGGACACTGACCATCTCAGTCATCTCATCTCAATTTATAGGGATGTATGAGCTTAGAATAGGGGATTGGGAGGGAGTAGAAGAGCTTTGGTTGTAACAAAAACAAAACTGCCTCCTGCTTTAAAATGTTTCTGTCAAAGCACCTCTGTGAAGCACAGCAAAGGTCAGAAATCTGACCACACTCCAGTGGATTTCAAAGATTTCAAGAAATCTGTTTTTACTTTAGCCTTGTGAAAAGATACAGATGAGATTGATGTTTCCATTCTACCCAAAAAATAAAAATCCTGCCAAATAGCATCATTCATAGACCCTAAACCTGATGTAGTTTTTGCCTTGTCTACATAAAAGAGCTATGATTGTGCATTTGAGTGGCATATTCCATCCATTATCAGGAAGGAGATCAGGCTAATACATTCTTCTTAACGTGTCACTACATGCTCTGGCAGTCATAGAGCTCCTCTTTGGGGACTAAAGACACATTCTGACAGTTTCACAATTGGCCATGTCAATTTTTATGATTGAATATGTCATAAAATTGAAGGGCTGGTACATTTATGTGGTTCTAATAGTTTGTGGATGACAGTGGAGGTCCTTGGCACAGTGGAATAAAGTATAGCAGTGTTTCCCTTTGCAGGAAAATCATCTCATTTTTCTTTTTTTTTTTGGTAAAGATGAAAAAGTATCAAGATTAAATAACACCAGTGTGGAGCATTAGTGATTGCCTTAGCTACACATATTTATACATCTGTGCCCGCAAACGATTTTAAATCAAACAGTAATGATGTGATTGGTGCAGACTTTAACTGAACGGGTGCAAAAAATGTATTATCTGTTCAGGAATTACAGTCAGTTGTTTGACATAGTCTTAATTTCAGATGCACTTTCATGGCCAGGTGAGGCCTGTTCCCTGATTGCGAATATCTCAGGTTGATTCCAATGGATGAACTCGCATATATGTTACCTGGACAGGTGAATTCTCGATATTTGATCCAAAGAGACACCAATGCAAGGACCCAACCCCCCAAAAAAGCAAAACCAAAAACTGAAGGCACAACTTACAAATGAGTGGCAACTAAATAAAGACCTGGCAGAGCGTCTCAGTGGAGGAATATATATGTAATGACATCTGTGGGTTCTAGAATTAAAAGGATTCAAAACAGTCCTTTCATTTAAAATTATGTCAGTTTGTCCATGTCCAGTTACTCTGAGCGTCGGAAAATGCAAAGATTATTGTAAAATTCTTTAAATTAAAATCTGTACTTTATTACATTGTGATTATTTGATTCAAAAACTAAAACTATAAAAAATGCAAAAATATGTAATTATTCAGAACAAGTTGTATGATTTGGAAAAGAAATATGTGTGCCATTACCAACAACAGTTAAAACAACAACATATTCTGATGTCATAGGGTTGGGGTTTGTATGAACTATCAGACTCAGTACAAAGCTGGTATCTACACATGAGGATAATATGTCCTATCTAAAGGACACATGAGAGGAAAGTATCTTTGCAGACTTAAATTCTAAATGACCTTTGAGAAAATCAGAGAAGTGACTATGGCAGAATGATTCTGTTTGTGCATCCAGTCAATGAATCATGAATTATTCTGCGGTTATTAAATGTAAGTTTCAGGGACTTAATAAACAGATAGTAGGGAGCACCTACCCTGAGGAATGTCTGCACTAGAATTCAAAGAAAGCGAGTATACCGAGGTCAACATTAATTTCCATCAATATCAGATGTGTCAGAGTCAATTACTGATATGGTCCTAGAGGGAAAAACAGCCACCTACGGTCTGAGAACCAAATGAGCAATCCTTACAGGAAGAAACACTTGGAAACAAGGAGTCTGAATGCTTATCTCCCACTTTCTGTACCTTTGGCATTGGTGCAGTAAAAACAGCTCCGTCATCTGTTGGGCAACTGCTTTGGTGCTTTTGGGTGATATGAGGAAATCATGTCTAGTGTTGGGGAATCTGTCAGATGGCCACGGCTTTCTAACTAAGAGGAAGTCCCTCATGAATTCTCTTCATTGTCACTACATAAACAACCCCCTTCAGTGTAATCTGAATTAACTGTTAAACAAAGCTTCTCTTAGTTCTGTTTTCCATATGACCTTTGTCTGAACATATGGTCTTACCTGAACGGTTGCGTTCTAGTACCCTGCTCCCTTTGACGTGGCACAGGTCACCTTGAGTACTGTTGCAGGTGGTGTTGAGATCAGCTTTGCAGTAGGTGGGGGACCCTCCCTGCACTGCTTGAGGGATATGTTTCTTCCTCTTTTTGGGTAACTTCTGCTTGGCCATAGCCAGAGAATAGTACATCCCAAAGTTATTGACGATAACGGGCACAGGCATGGCTATCGTCAGCACACCAGCTAAAGCACACAATGCGCCCACGACCATACCTGACCAGGTCTCTGGATACATATCACCATATCCCAGTGTTGTCATGGTTACCACGGCCCACCAGAAGCCGATGGGGATGTTCTTGAACTTAGTGTGGAGGGTAGCCGTGGGATCATTGGGCTTGGCGCCGATTCGTTCAGCATAGTATATCATTGTGGCAAAAATTAACACTCCCAATGCCAGGAAGATGATGAGCAGCAGGAATTCATTGGTGCTAGCCCGTAACGTGTGGCCCAGTACTCTAAGTCCCACAAAGTGTCGAGTTAACTTGAAGATACGCAGAATACGAACAAAACGAACCACCCTGAGGAAACCCAACACATCCTTGGCAGCCTTTGAAGAAAGGCCGCTCAGCCCAACCTCCAAGTAGAAAGGCAAGATAGCCACGAAGTCGATGATGTTGAGAACGCTCTTAAAAAACTCCAACTTGACTGGGCAGAAGGTCACACGCACCAGGAACTCAATGGTGAACCAGAAGACACAAACACCCTCCACATATGTAAGAGCAGGATCAGTTTCGATCTCATACTGTGGACCTGAGTCGGTCACGTTGCTGTCCCGTGCCACATCAGTCTTGTTGATGATTTTGTTGAAAGCCTCATGAGTCTCCAAACAGAAGGTGGTAATGGAAACCAGGATGAAGAACAAAGACACAAAGGCAATAAACTAAGAGAAAAAGGACAAAAAAGAGAAAAACACATTATGGCCATTACATTTCATTTCAACCATGACATCCTACACTATTTAGGATAGATTTGACACCAAAATCATTCAATAAATGTTCTCATGAGAAAGGGACAAACTACAACAGGTTTATTACATTTCCATCATTTCGAAGGGACTAAAGAGAGGAGACTTGATGTGAGAATGCAGATCCAGTCTAGTAAAGCAAGAAAGGCCCAGTAGACTTCAACCCCAGTGGAGAAAGGTGTTGAGGAAGGGGAATCTCTTCTTTTGGGTTTGCATATTGAGTTACACATCTCCTCTCAAAAACATACTTCATTCTGACCTCATAGTATAGCTGCTGTTACTATATTAGTCTAGCTCAGGGGTCGGCAACCCGCGGCTCCGGAGCCGCATGCGGCTCTTTAGTCTTTATTTTGCGGCTCCGGGTGGTTTGGGAAAATAAATTAGAAGTATTTCGCTGAAGTGCATTTTATTTGTGTTTAGTTCTTTTTTTTTTAACTTGTAGTTCTAAATTGGAAGATTATTGTGATTTTGAAATATAAAAATAAAATTATATCTTATTATTTTTTTCATCGCTCAAAATAAGCGTCACACTCGCGGAAGCCGGTGTACCCGCCAAAACGCCGTGCATTTATCGAGACTTTCAACCCCAGATAGGCCAATTATGGATCTTCGGATCCACATTATGTCGGCAGCTGTTCTCCATCGTGAACTATGTTATAAACAAACACTGCTCACGCCTCACAGATGACAGCTTACAGTCCTGCGTAAAGATGAAAGCCCAGATTTGGAGACGCTGTGAGCAGAGGTTCGGGACCAGAAGTCTCATTGTAAACATATCACGGCAGACCCGACGATGTTTCCATGAACATGCTTTTCAGCATCTCTTTATTGACCACTTTTCACACACGGTTGCTGTACGCATACAGCCGGCTGTAGCGTCTCAGCTCACAGCCCGACAACACAACAGCAGAGAGAGCACAGACTTTAAGAAAGTGTACTTTTTTATTGATCCCCGTGGGGAAATTCCTCTCTGCATTTAACCCATTCACTCAGTGAAGCAGTGGTCAGCCTTTGGGCGCCCGGGGAGCAGTGTGTAGGGACGGTACCTTGCTCAGGGGTACCTCAGGGTAGCTGTTCAGGGGAATCGAACCCCCGACCTTCCGATCATGGGGCCACCACTCTACCTACTGAGCTATCCCTTCCCCCCCCCCAAAAAAAATAAAAAAATAAAAAAACAAAAATGTTGCCACGAGCAGGATTCGAACCTAAGGCAGCAAGGCGTGATTGCAGGTGCCGCTCAGGTGCATCCGACTCGCATGCAGCGGCACTGGAGACCACGCCCCGCCACACACATTAGCCAGGTAAAATACATATTTAGGCAGAATTTTGCAAATATCTATTTTTCGTTTTTTAGCAGCATAGTGCTTTTTTTCCAATTACTTTTTAAAAGTCAGGTCAAGGCTCCAACAGCCCAAAGGGGATATAAGGGTGGCGGCTCACAACAGTTTTTGTTTGCTACATGGATCATTTTAGTTCAGCTGGGTGTCTTTCCTTTTGTTATATTTCTTTAAGAGTTCAAAATGTGTTAATTACATAAATAAAATGTAATTTTCTCTGTAGCACTACATAGATTTTATAAGCAACACACCTTAGTTTCTCTGTGGATTCTTTTATAAAGCAGTTAAAAACCTTTCTGTTCAAACAAGCCTTTTGTTGATCTACGTATTTTATATTCTTTACATTATTTACATTTGATCTTTTACATTGTGTATAATGTCTATTGATTGTATTGTTTATTTTAATATTTGTGTACAGCGCTTTGTGACTGCCTGTCTGTGAAAAGTGCTTAATAAATAAACTTTACTTACTTACTTTAGATGTTTGCACAAAGCACAAAGGTAAAAAAACCAATATGTTATCTTCATTTTAGATTTCAAAAAGTATTTGCGGCTCCCAGTGTTTTCTTTTGCGTGGAAACCGGGTCCAAGTGGCTCTTTGGGTGTTAAAGGTTGCTGACCCCTGCTCTAGAGCCAATAGTTCGAAGCTTAAAGGGCAAATTAAAAAGGAAAATCTGGTGTAGGACGTTCAAACCCTGATCTCTAACACATCAGGACATGTAGTCTGTTAGCAACACATTATAAAAAATGATTACCCTAATTAAAGATCGACTGACTTTGGCCTTACTTCTGGCACTTATGTTAGTGCTAAGCAATAGGTTAACTGGCACCCAGTTGCAGACTTGTTCTTAACTCATTCACTGGTAGTGTACCTTACTGGAGAATCCTTGTGCAGATGGAAATTTGTTGCACAGTGGTAAAGTCTAAATCTATAGATCTAAGATAAATATATCATTGACATCACTTTGAGTTTAGCAATCTATTCATTCTCCCAGACGTACTCTGCATTATTAAAGTAACATAGAGAATTTCTTAAGCTATTTTACTTCATGTTTTTGACGTCTTTTGCAAAGCCTTAATGGAAACAGCTTCCTGATGCGGAGCTCAAATCCAGGCATTCAGCCGCTGTGGACGAAGACATGCTGGACTTTCTCTAAGAGCTAGATGGAGCAGATTTCCAGCCTGGTATGCTGCTTCTCCACCATCCTCCCACAGTCCACTGGTGCGCTCTACCTACTGTGCTCTAAAGAAGTCGTTTCACACTCTGTCTTGTTTTGGATTGCATGACTCACACGCTCTCAAAATATCATTGCCACTATTTGGGTTACTGTGATCCTGAACTGAGTGTGTACATTCACTCAAGCGCCTCTCTTTATGTATCTTCATTACCCTATAAGTGTTTTTGTTCATACACTTTCAATGGCACAAATGTATGCAGAAGATGTTGTAAAAAGTTTGACAGCAGCAATATAACAAGGCTGTTCTGTTCCCACCTCTGACACTGGTCTATGAGTTTATTTTTCCTCTACTATAGACTGATCCAAGCTGTAGGCGGAGGTAAACAAGACGCCATTACTGAGTGGGATGTCACTTCTGAACTAACACAGTACAGTGTACTGCATGTGAAGGATTTTACATTTTCTCTGATTTTGCTAAGAAATTCAGCAAATCATCGGACTCACTCTGGATGCAATCAAATTCTGTAACCTGCTGCAAAATTAAACAACATTCAGAAGAATAATGCTCCCTGTAGAGGGCCGTGGGTGAGACTGTCCTGCACTGTTTGAATACAGAATATGAGCCTAGCTTTTGAGAGCTGAATGAGTAAAAGGTTTGTGTTTGTGGTTTGGAGGGTTTACAAGTGTGTGTATCAGCCACAACCACAACAGGCAAAGTGAAAAACACTGATCACGTTATTAAAGTAAGTAAACTAAGTAAATATTATTTTTACATTTAACCCTACCAAAGACAGACACCAAGCACACTCCCCCATGGTACCAGCCTGTGCCTGCAAAACACTTCACCCCGCCAAGGTGTTGACCCTGCTTTGAAACTGCAGATTTGAATCTGACGGAGCATGTGTGGCATGCACTGTAACAAGCTAACCAGCAGGACCCAAACAATCCTTTGCCAACACCACAGGATGCCACCATAGCTCCAGTTTGCATATCCCGATAGGTCAGAGCTCCTGTGGCAGCTCTTTTAAATTTTCCACAGCATTTTTTGTTTGTTGTGTTGTTGCTTTTTTGTGTATATTAAACAGAAAAATAGAAAAATCTACTAATTTAAAATTCATTCTTTTTTCCTGTGCTTCTTTTTATGATGTCTTTATTTCACCTTCCCTGCTGTCTCCATCTCTGTCCTCTTATCATGACATTGCCTGAAACGAGAAGCAGGACTGCCTGAGCTGTTTCCTGTAGCTGTGTGGATGCTGCGCAAACTAATGACTAGTTCTGTCTCATGCTGGGATGTAATTCTGATGTGTTCACGTCTGTACAGAAAGGATGTAGCGTACAGCAGCCTTTAAAAGCTGCATCGTGTCACAGAACAGCAGCTGGACATGAACCCACACTCACATGCTGGTGTACGCACTGATGCCCATGTTTACACACACAGCCTCACAAGGTTATTTATGGTAGGTGTTAAAAATGCAAATGTGCTAACTTACCATGTGATTGCAGCACACGCACTCTGCATGATGAAGAAGTCCCGTGCTGCTATAAGTCACTGTTTAAAGCCAGCACAGGGCGCACAACACACACAAACACAAACACACACACACACACACACACACACACACACACACACTGTTCAGTCGATTTCTGAACAATGCAGATCTAATTTAGCAGAAGCATGCTTCTTCAGAGAGTTTGTCAGCGATAATGGCTCAGAAGGCTGCTGAGGAGCTCCAACCTGTGACCTTCATGTCACGTGCACATGGGGGTAGAGACTGTAGATTTGACAGTAGAAGAAGTATGTCCACCTACACTCCTGGCAAAAACTATTTGCTTATTTGTCACACTTTGATGTTTCAGTTCATTAAACACATTTTAAAATTAGACAAAGTAAAAAAAGAACCCAAGTAAATACAAAATGCAGTTTTTCGAAGCTGTTCACTTAATAAAGCAGTTTGGATAACTTTTCACTTCTTAAGCTGGATTTTGATTTTCTCAGGTTATCTTTGTCTAAAAATAATTTTTGTCTAATTGCTGTGCTGATCAATTTAAAAAAAACTAAGAAGTGTGAAACATTCGACATTAGGTGTGAAGAGAGAAAAGGGGAAAAATGGCTCCTTTTCTGCCATCATGTTGGATAAGTGTGAGAAAATGGATCGATGGATGTTCATTTATTTTTTTTTTTTACCAGTTTACCAGTCCAGTTAAATAGGACTGCTCTACTACAGAACACTGTATGAAAAAAGAAATCAGAAATATGGCCTTTTTAAAATCTCCTGCATTGAAAAATTCTTCTCAAAAATGAAACATTGCATCAGTTCAACTCAAGGACTAGAACTGTTATATATAGAACTCTAACATGGTCTCTATGACTGAATGCACTCTTGGTTTAAACACGATGAATCTCAAGTTTCCTCTGAAGCTGATTTGGTGTTTTTAACACACTACCAATAAAATAAAAAATCATCAATGTGTTGTTTGTTCTGTTTGTCCAGTGGATTTATTCTACACACTGAATTGAGCATTTCGGTCTCCAAGGGCAACTAGCACAGCAATAACCTTTAGCATTGCTTTAAGCGTGACTGAAATCTCAAGCATATCTTACTCTCCCCTTACAGCAAACTATATGCAGCTGTTCCTTCTTACTGACTATCAACAAGTGGAAAAAGATGAGACCTTCATGTTGCTCAGGCGCTGATTTTGTGTTATTTTATTGTGTCTGAGCTGAATGCTTTCATGTCACTGCTGCATCACGTCAGGCTTGGTTCCCTATCAGTCACTCAGACGAAGAACTGGGCGTCTCATTCAGGAAAGACTTTATTGTGTGAATGCCGTGAGGCTCATATCTTTTGGTGCTCATAAGTTTTATACTTTTTCAGATATTAAGCTTTTTATGCCATTTTTCAGCCCATTTTGCTGAATAGGACCACATTATGAGTGTGATCACCAGTTTTGCTTGCTGGGCTGAGCCATGTTTTAGCTCAGTGAGATGAGCAGCCATTCTCAGAGCAGGCGGTCCGGGTTCGAATCCCACTTATGGCAACATTTTCTTCAGTTAACAGTTCAACTGTTTTAACTCTTTTCAGCACAATTTAGTTTCTTCTGCACCGTGCACATTTTTTCTCTCATCATATCTTTGTTTGAGAGCAGAACTGGTTTGGCTCGGTGAGATGAACAGCTTCTGTGAGATCTGGTGGTGAAGGTTCAAATCCTACATGTGACATTTGCTGCACATCTTCCCTGCTTGTATGTACTGCGCTTTCTTTACACTGCTTAGTGTACCCTTTCAAATACAACTGTTTTCAGCAAAGACTTCAGCTTCTACACAATGTTTTTAGCAGGTAGTTCTCCTTCTACTGCTGTTTTCAGATTCCACTACACGGCATTCACACTGCATTTTCGCAGGAAATGCAACTTTTTCTAGTTTTATTAAATTATCTTATGATGTAGTGTTAGCTCTGGTTATTCAGAAAAAACATAAACAGCATCATAAAACCAGCATTGCATAATAGCTGAGAAATGAAAAGCAGGAGATGTCAAAGTCGTCCATGTATCTCTGTTAGATGCACTGTACAAACAGAGTGATTCATTAGGAGTTTCTGTCAGCCGCCCCATCACCTCCCCAAACCCTGATGGGGTCTGATAGCTGTCAGACTTGAACCATGGAAGCCATCCTCACAATTACATAATTTTTCACTAGACATTACTCCCACTCAGGGATTCTCCCTGTCCACAGCCAGGAGAAGAGACACGAGGAAAATTCCAGATCAAACTGCTGCAAACACACCAGCCTGCCTTTGGCCTGGTGCCACAACGGATGTCACATTCAACACCAATGGAAAGGAGAAAACTTGCAGTTTGTATGTTACAGGCCTGTCATTAATCAGTGATGAATCAAATTTGACTGATACATACAAAAACTGTTTGTGCGGTTTTCTTTAGAAGATAAATTCAGGCTTAGGAGGTAGACCAGGTCGTCTAAAGACTGGATGGTGCTGGTGGTTCCACCCCTGGCTGCTCCAGTCTCCATGGCCAAGTATCACTGGGAAGATACTGGACCTGTTTATCAGAGTGTGTGTGTTTGATGGATAGGTAGAATGTGTGTGTGTGAATGGGTAAATGTGCTTAAACAGAGTCGTGGGGACCGGTCCATTTACCAAACGCAAATCTCCAATGTGACCCATAAAATCTTAACAGTGGCTCCTACATCGTGATGTGCAATAATCTTGTGCACTTATATGGCACTTATTAGTAATAAACGAATGGCAACACTAAAGTAACACTTGAAAAATATCAATAAATAAAAAGTCCCAACAACACAGTAACAACAGCTAGAGCATGTGGTGCTAAGTCTACACACCGCTGGAGTGGGAGTCGCAAGCTCGATTCCCACCTGGTGTAATGTAAAAAAGGTGACATTAATGGTTTTGGATGGAGCATGTGCAGCTCCACAGCTGCAGGGTTAATACATGAAACCATGAAAGAAAGCCAAACCCTTTCTTCGTCCATGAAGTCTTGGCTGCTTCTAGTCTGCACATCACATCTGCTGTGTTCTCTTTTTGTCTCGTTCATGGACCCGAGTACATGGTTTTAAAAACAGAAACACTTTGGACTGTGTTTGATTCACCACCTCCATCTATGCATACGTTTGTAGGCATTTGCTCCGCCTGGGTCAGGTGCTTCCATTTGTAATAGTGATCAGACAGCAGTTGGATTTCCTATAGTGGCTACACTTTTATGGAAAGCCAAAGAAGAACAGTACACAGGCCTGTAGAGCATTGGCAGGAAATGTAGTAAATACCATATAGAGAAAAAACTACATCCTCTACAGTGCAAGAGCTTAACGTGTGTCAGAGGTTGTAGTACTGCTGAACTGTCATGGAGAGATCCATGATTATTAGCTGCCAAGTTGGAAAGGCATTTACAGTCCTGTTGTGACTAACAGCTGCCAGTCTTTAAACCCCAGGATTTGAGATATTCTCTGTAAATCCTGGTAGCTTTGGGTCTCAGTCAGAGCTAAAAACAAAACGACTCTAATGGACAATACATTTGTTTGTATACTGGCACAGCAACACATAGGATGGACAGATCTTGGCAGTCTCCCAGTGAAAAATCCCCCACATACACGTGCACAGACCCAAACAGTCCACCGTGCTGCTCAGGCTCTGTTTCAGAAACCGCCCTGCTGGCTTGGCCAATCACCACGCTTGCTGTCCTCACCTCCTTGGGAGTGCCACCATCTGTTTAACACTATGAGTGGAAGCTCTGTGTTCGGTTCCTGGACCTGAGACCACCTTCCACCACTGTGCTGGTGAAGCTCCCTGTTATGACATCATGAAGCTAAGGGGACCCTGGAGGTGCTAACACAGTCTGAGAGGAAGTCAGACACATGCACACACACATGCGTGTGCACACTGACATAATGAAACCTGTGGGGTTTGAGCCTGTGCTCTGCCTTGTGCTTCTCTTCTGATTGCCTGGTTATAATTTCAGTTTCAGGGCTTTTCCACGTCTCATGTACACACATGAAATCTGCTGGCAGCTTAAACTGTACGTAGTCGCAGCCCTAACTTCTCAGTATGCAAGGATAGCATGGATGTACTGCTGGGAGGGTGCATTCACCTCGAGACACCTCATCCCTCTGGCTCTGCTGCTACTCCACTAGCTTTTTAGTCCAATCCAACATTACATGATGTTTATGACATTTATAATAAAAGTTTTAAATTCATACTAATGAACATGGATTGACAAATGTTTGGAAATCAAATGTAATTGTTTATTGATTATGAGGTATTGTTTTCTTTTGGTTTACAGTAAAATGCTTTATTTGCTATTTATTTACTGCAAACTTATGGGAGCATATATGCAGGAGGACAGCAGCAAAATGGCTATTTGATTTCAGTCATGTGCTGTGTCAGTGACATTCTGCTTGTAGCGATGACTGTGATAAAAACCTACTGGTAGCACAAAATGGGCAGTTACCAAAGCAACTGTATCCCAGTAGTGAACAGCTACCACTGGGAGTGAAGCATCCTGCTGAACCAGAGCCTCTAAGTCCTCTGGTGACCAACTGTGATGAAGAAAAATGAATAAATGTGCAGTTCCTCTAATGGCCACTTGGCTTCAGGTGAGTCGCCTGCTGCATAAATGATTTCAGCCTTCAGACCAACTGTAGGGTTGGTCTTTTTTAAAATTCATAATTCATCCATTTGGATGCTGGATAGGTTTTGACGAGCTTTGACACCGGCAGCTGTAACGAATAGATGTCTGCCAGGCTCCGTCCCCACCAACTGGAGTAACTGAACTGGATCTATCAGCACTCGGAGAACGTTTGAATGAATGCTATGACTATAATATGGCTGTCTGTGTGATGCAGGCTGTGTAAGAAGTCTGTTCTTCAGTCTGGCTAAAATTCACACAGAAACACGGATCTCTGTTCTGCACCTGCTTGCTAGCTTGTGTTGACCTACTGCAGTCATTAGATTCACTTAGAGTCAGATTTCAAAAGCTCTCATTAACTCAATTTATACTTCATTTATAATACTCATAACAAAACAGCATCCAGAAGCAGCAACAAGATGGTGAGCACACAGAAGCTTTCACAGCTGAAAGAGCCAGACATTTGTTTTTAGGGCTCAAAGAGAGCAAACTGCCAAAAACACGACTCCAAAAAAAATACTACAACTGCTCCGTGTGTTCGAGCGCAGTGAGCTGGTGATGGTTAAAAATTTTGCTATTTCTGAAGTGGGCAAAACAACAACAACAACAAGACCGATACTGACTCTGTCTCGTTTCAGTGTTCATATTGTTAAAAAATGTAAAAATAATAAAAGCATTGATTAATCAAATTTGTGTTTAATGCAATAAAGTTCAAACAAATCCTCTGAGTATAAATATGTTGCTACCTTGTAGGTATGAGAGTGCATTACTCCAGCTGGATGTACAGGCAGACATCAGCGTGCAGACATCCAAAGCTTTCTGCTCCTTCACACACTGAGCTTAGCTTCAGCTGAAGCAGAGACCCCCGGGCAGAGACATCCCTCTGTCTGTCACTCAGTAGTGTTGTGTCTCTTCAAAGCAACTCCCCCTCCTTGCTTTCACATCACTACAACCCACTCTTCTGACAACACACCAGGGAGCGACACTGATCACCTACATAATGACGGGAGCGTCTCGCTCTGTGTATCTAGCCCTGTCTCCTTCCTCTCTTTGTGTTGCCTAGTAACCAGTGAGGCTCGTAAACAGGACTCAAACCGATTCCACAGCTGATTGTTTTCTGACTTTTGGAAGTCTGTGACCCGACCAGATTAGGGATTTTTGCAGCTACAGAGAGAGAGACAGGGAAAACAGATTCCAAATGATATTCTGAAAATGGACCATATATTCCAAATGAACCGTTAGCTGTCTCCATATCTAAAAAACCTCCATGTACCTATATGAGTGAAATTATAAAGAGTTGTTCACATTTGACATTTTCACTGTCATTGTTTTTATTTATTTATTCATTTGTTTATTTAACAAAAACCATATTTGGATAAAAGCTTGATTAGCTTGATCAGCGAGACACATTGATACTCTGTATGTGTGGACAGGCCTACATTGATGCCTGCAAAGAGGTGCAAACAAGTGAACAATTAACACTGGGATTTTAATTCATAGGACTGTTATTTATTTCACCACAGAGAGCTTCATTAGCAGATAGCTAATACTAACAGACGGCAGCAGCTGTAGTCAGTCTTGTAAAAGCTTGTAAACGTGTTTGCAATGAGGGTTAATGTTTTTATTGATATTACTCAGCCTCAAATCACCATGTGTGCTTCTTCAAGTAAATCAGACATAAAACAAATATGATCGGAATAAATACAGAAAATATTAATTTACAATAATTGTGTATAATGAAGAAAAACAAAACCATTTTATCCAGAACCTAAATCTTTTACATGATCACATCCTAAAAGACCAGCATTTGTTACGTTGTTGCTGAAAACATTCCAGCTTCCAGTTACATGATCCCATTTGATTCAGATTTGCATCGCTTCTTGTGTCCACACACATTTTTTTTCTTTGAAAAAACAGAAATTCAGTTTCATTCCAAATTTGGGTCAAATCTTGATAATGAACTTAAACATGCTTAGCATTGATTGTATTGTTCCAGTCCTCACTTTGTAATAATATACACAACACATATGCAGGTAACTAATGTTTTAGTGTTGACAGCAGACAATCAGACGAGGAAAAAAAAAATCAGCTTTTTCTCCTTTCATGTGAAAATTGATTTGAATTGAAACATCAAGTTTGACTGCAGCTTTCTTTAAGGACAGGTTCAGTCTAGATGAAGATATTATTCACTTGTTTGACCTTTGAAGTGTCAATAAGAGGCCAAGTGACTGACACAGTCCTCCATTGATGCTGTTTTCAAATGCTGCACATGCTGCTGTCCACTCTGTGTAGTCAGTCTGCTGAATACTAACACTGAAAGCTAAGTGAACTGAGTGGACAGGGAAAGAGTATAGAAAACTGGCATTGTTATGGACAACAAGCATAGAGGACACTGATGTAGAAGATTTTGAAATCTTGAAGCAGTTTAAAGCTAAAGTCCTGTAAAGCTCACTCGCCCTGTGGGGATCGAGAACCTTTGGATGACTGCCTCCTTAGAGTCCAGCCCATTAGCTGTATACACAGTTAGTGTATGTTCTTAGATTTGCCGTTTGATAGCCGGGCCACCCTGTAGGTCACTGTGCATGCTGTCACATTCAGCTCCCAATCTAAGATCAAACAGCAGCTAAATCAACTTTAATCGGTGTAGTTAACTGAATGGACCATTTAAAGATCATCGTACCACATACATAATTAAACGGCCAAGTAACTGATTTCCATCTCAGCCTTTATTTAATAAAAGAAAGCTTGTGTCTATATAATAAGCAGGGAGAAAAATAAAGCAAGGGGCTGCGAGGACAGTGATGAGTCCTGGGGAATATCAGAGATGGCAAAAATAGGAGTCTACTAATCTTACGTTACAGTAAAGTCCTCCCCAAACACATGTTTTTGTCAGACAGGCCTGCACTTTTTTTCATCCTCATCAGCTGCCACCATGGTAACAGTACCGTTCCTTTTTCTTTATCGCTCACGATGGTGAATCGCAAATGAGGAGAGAGAAAGGGAAGAAGAATGGGAGGCGGGGGAGGCAGCAGAGGGGTAAATGAATGCTCATGTTCTTTAGCAGGGGGAGGGTTTTCCCCTCTCACTGTCACTTCCTGCCTTGGTTTCCCTGAACTAAAAACATGTTTTTGTTGTTGTTAGCACGGACAAATTTCGGTTTCAGCGCTAACTGAGAACCAACAGATGATGCAGGACAGATGTTAGCAAACAACATCCGACCCCACACTGCAAACCGAAAACCACAGAATGTTGTGCTGTTCCCCTCATTCTCTCTGCCATTAGCTCCCTCATTATACGGCTCACTGTGACAGCCAGCTCACGGGGGGAACCCTTCTACATCCACAGCTTTCGGCAACCAGCCACTTGTTGGGGATAAAAATAGCCCATCAAAAATTTCTCAAGGCATACTCATTTGAATAATTCATTGTCACTTTAAGTGGATGAAGTCAGCGTTGGAGGAAAGGTTGGGGAGTTGAGGCAGAGACAAATGAATCCTTGCCAGCCTCTCCTATTGACTCAAAGGGTCAAGACAAATGTAAAGAGATTAAGTTCAGCTTTAATGAGCACAAGGCCTAATTTATGCTCACATGATTTCTTTGGTATTGTGCAATACAATTAACCATTAATTTCATGTTTTAGTCTGTTTTGCTGCGAGCTTCTTCAAAGTACGATGTGACAAAGCTGGTTCATGGAACATTTGAGATAGATTCTCTTGATAGGATTCAGCCTGTGTTTGCCATCAAACCACATTTAGTTCAAACCAGTCAGCATCTCGTGAGAACTGCTGATCAACAGGGTCACAACAGTGGTTGTATTTTTGGAAAATGGCAGCCTGTTAGAGCCTTTACATGGACATTTTTATTTTAATACAGACAGAATAGCTTGCTACTTCCAGTCCCCTGCCTGCTATTTTGTAGGGCCTGCCCTGTTTTCAAGCATTTTCATTGCACTGTGTGACAAACCATCTGATGTGAAAAGCTAAAATAACATAAGCTGAAGTAACAGTTCCATTTAAGACCAAAGAAACTGACTGGTGTTACATACAGAAAGGCTTTTATTGCATATTTTTGTATACATACATCACCACAGTGGATTGAAAATAATCAAGATATAACTGAAGTGCAGACTTAATTCAAGTTATTGAGCATAACACTATATGAATCTGTTTATTTAGATACAAAGTATTTATATAAGTAACTGGAAAAACAAATATAATTTTACATATAAGGACTGTTTGAAGTTTTGGATCCTTCACAGTCAAAATCAATGCCTGAAGTCTAGAACCAACAGAAATCACCAAATACTGTGTATCTTCATTTATTGCAACAGCTTCATTTACAGTTGTTGCAGTAAATGAAGATACACAGTATTTGGTGATTTCTGTTTGTGAGTCTGTGCCTTCAGTTTGAATTATTCTCATCTGGATTTCTGTTCATAACATCTTAGAAGTGGACTCGATCAAAAAGGTGTTCCTTGATTGTAGACTTTGACAATGATACACAAACCTAATCTAGAGTGTTCTGAGTTAATTCTCAAAACGATAAGAAATCATCTCACGTCATCTGTCACCTGTGGTTATCCAGGTATCTTGGTGTTGTTCAGCTGGCTGGAGCACTCTTTTTTTTTTCTTTAGCAGAGCTCCGACAGCTGTATCAGTGTTTTTCAGCCAAACATCTCTTTGGAGATCATGTTCAGGGTTCTCGTGAACATCTGCCAAATGCAGGTTTACTTGAATCTAATCCAGATTTTATTTATCTGCCTAACTTGTCTTAGAAAAACAAGAGAACCTCCCTCTCCATGCAAATGTTTATTTGATTACTGAATAAGGGCGACTGTATAAAATGCCTAAAGTCACATATTTTACATATATTACTCACATAGTGTATTTTCATGTTAAGAATGAAGCACTGGTGCTGAAATGCCTGTATACATCCCTTATATGAACAATGAACAAACCAGCTGACTATAATAAAACTGTGTGTCACCACAATGTTCCTTGTTTCTTAAATTAAGCACATTTCTCAGCTGTTTCCTGTCAAAGCTGGCCCAAATAATGCCTGGTAAAAAAAAAAGAAAAACAAAGAATTGAAGACAAAGATTAAAGTGAACAGCAGGCAGACAGCATGTCAACGCTTATCGTAACATCACTTAAAAACCCACAACAAAAGCTGTATTCAGCCTCTCCAGTCAGACAAAAATACTCCTGCTTGAAGATCCCAGAGAGACTGTGGTGCTAAATATAACCAACATGCCTCTCTCTCTCTACTTTGCTCTTTCATCTGTTCATCTAACCATCAATATTTCAGCTCTTTGCCTATGGCTCAGACAAACCACTGACTCATGAAAGTTGATGTTTATTTGAGCACGTTTACAGTACAGTGGCATGAATAGTAGACATAATGGTGCTGCTGTTATAAGAACCCGTATGTAAAAAAAAAGTTGGGGAAAACATAATTTGAATCCCTGCTGATTTTATAAGTTTGCTTGCTAACAAAGAAATGATCATGTCTATAATTTCAGTGGTAGATGTATTTGAACAGTGAGAGGCAGAACAATCACCAATAATGCATTTCAATAAAGTTATAAATTAATTCACATTTTCATGAATGAAATAAGTATTTGATTGCTTTGCAAACTGTGCTTTAGTACTAGGTGGCAAAACCTTTGTTGGCAATCACAGAGGCCTGGCGTGGATCGTAGTCGGCTATAAATTTTGCACACACCTCAGGGGGATGTTGTCCCACTCCTCTTTGCAGAGGATCTCATTAATGTTTCGTGGCTGATGTTTGGCAGCTCGAACCTTCAGCTCCCTCCACAGATTTTCTTTGGGAGACTGACTCGGCTGCTCCAAGACCTTAGTATGCTTGTTTTGAGCCAATCCTTTGTTGCATTGGCTGTGTGTTTTGGATCATTGTCATGCTGGAAAACCCACCCACGACTCATTTTCAATGCCCTGGCCGAGGGAAGGAGGCTCTCACCCAAGATTTGATGGTACATAACCCAATCCATCCTCCTTTGATGCAATGCAGTTGTCCCGTCCCCTTGGCAGAAAAACTACCCCAAAGCTTAATGTTTCCACCTCTGTGTCTGACGGTGGGGACGGTTTTCTTGGAGTCATAGGCAGCATTCTTAGGCAGGTCTTATCTGACCACAACACTTTCACCCAGTCCTCCTCTGAATCGCTGAGATGTTTATATATATATATATATATATAAATATATAGGAAGGAAAAGTATATATATAAAAAAAAAACACCCAGCACGCCCCTGCGGGCGGTTTATCCTTCAAGCTCGGGTCCTCTACCAGAGGCCTGGGAGCTTGAGGGTCCTGCGCAGTATCTTAGCTGTTCCCAGGACTGCGCTCTTCTGGACAGAGATCTCCGATGTTGTTCCCGGGATCTGCTGGAGCCACTCGCCTAGCTTGGGAGTCACCGCACCTAGTGCTCCGATTACCACGGGGACCACCGTTACCTTCACCCTCCACATCCTCTCGAGCTCTTCTCTGAGCCCTTGGTATTTCTCCAGCTTCTCGTGTTCCTTCTTCCTGATATTGCTGTCATTCGGAACCGCTACATCGATCACTACAGCCGTCTTCTTCTGTTTGTCTACCACCACTATGTCCGGTTGGTTAGCCACCACCATTTTGTCCGTCTGTATCTGGAAGTCCCACAGGATCTTAGCTCGGTCATTCTCCATCACCCTTGGGGGCGTCTCCCATTTTGACCTCGGGACTTCCAGGTTATACTCGGCACAGATGTTCCTGTACACTATGCCGGCCACTTGGTTATGGCGTTCCATGTATGCCTTGCCTGCTAGCATCTTGCACCCTGCTGTTATGTGCTGGATTGTCTCTGGGGCATCTTTACACAGCCTGCACCTGGGGTCTTGCCTGGTGTGATAGACCCCAGCCTCTATGGATCTTGTACTCAGAGCTTGTTCTTGTGCTGCCATGATTAGTGCCTCTGTGCTGTCTTTCAGTCCAGCTTTGTCCAGCCACTGGTAGGATTTCTGGATATCAGCCACCTCCTCTATCTGCCGGTGGTACATACCGTGCAGGGGCCTGTCCTTCCATGATGGTTCCTCGCCTTCCTCCTCTTTCTTGGGTTTCTGCTGCCTGAGGTATTCACTGAGCACACTGTCAGTTGGGGCCATCTTCGTGATGTATTCGTGGATGTTTCTTGTCTCATCCTGGACTGTGGTGCTGACACTCACCAGTCCCCGGCCCCCTTCCTTCCGCTTAGCGTACAACCTCAGGGTGCTGGACTTGGGGTGAAACCCTCCATGCATGGTAAGGAGCTTTCTTGTCTTGATGTCAGTGGCTTCTATCTCCTCCTTTGGCCAGCCTATTACCCCAGCAGGGTAGCTGATCACGGGCAGGGCGTAGGTGTTGATTGCCCGGATCTTGTTCTTATCTTATATATATATATATATATATATATATATATATATATATATATATATATATACTTTTCCTTTAACCTAAAAGCAGCAGTTTGACAAATACTGGAAAAAGAAAAAAACAGATTATATTTCAAGACCAAAAGCAGAAAAGTGAAATAGATTTAAGAAGATCAAAGACAAACAGAAGCATAAAATATTTTTAATATAATTCATCAGTTGATTGGTGCATTTTAAAAAAGGAAAAAAAAAAAACACATGAAATTCTCTGTATTTAGTTTTCAGCCTTTAATCTTTAATTTGCTACATTTATGTTGATTATTGTCTAATTATTTTAGGACATTTCCACAGTATTTGAAAACTAAGTATGACTCGAAGCATCGTGCTTAAAGATATAAAATTGTTGTACATATAAGACATTTTTCTTTAGAATATTACCAAGATTAGACACTCTGATATAAAGTGTCCACCTAGTTTCCATCCATTCCTCCATGCCCCAAGAAAATGCCACTATGCAAATCAACAGTAATATTAAAAGCCCCAAGAAAGGGCAGTAAATGTATTTCTCAATAGGAACAATGATTGCCCATATTCTAAATAAAAGACACAGTCCTTTGATTCTAAAATCCAAATCATGCTTAGCCTAAATGTGAAATTAATAACATTTCATCGCTTGGACAAGTCCTACATGATCATCTGAAACAGAACAGGATCAGAGAGATAAGGCTCCAATGGAAGATGAATAGCCTCATTCGACTTGACCTCCTTGATATTTCGTGGTCCACAACACATCTGATTCAGGATGGCACAGAGCGGTCTGGGCCTGGCTGTCTGTTAAGCTGAGGAGCCTCAATTTGACAACAGGATTGTCATGTGAGCCATGGTGGAAAAAGGCAGACATACAAGCCAGTTTTTGCTGAAAAGGTGTGAAGCAGATCTTTTTGATGTGTATTATTCCAGGTTTATTCAACACTATCTGCTTCTGTCAGGAGAAATACTGACAAGTTGACTATCCAGGTGGCTCCGACATACGCTGGCAAAGTCAGACGGATCGTTTTTGGCATAAAAACTGATTTACACTCCTTTGACTACCTTAGAACAGCAAGACAAATAAAAATACCACTGACAGACCTTAAGAAATGTTTCCAAAATTATAGGAAACAAGAAATAGGTCAGACAGCAAAAATAGCATCTGTCTATCCTGGATATTCTAATGGGGCTTTTATAAAGTAACTAATGGAGCTGTTATTCACACAACGTGTTAATCTAAAGTCTAGAGGGGCCGTTGCAGTACTCATTATTTAAATGTGTTCTGATTCCCTTAAGATTTGACCCGACTGTAGAGATGTCCAGCAACAACAAATGTGATTCTTAAGTGAAAACTTGTCTTCACTGATTTGAGACTCTATATTTCTTGGACTTACCAAACCTGAAAATTAACTTGGAGTCTGTTCACCAGACATGAGACCATCTTCCTGATAAATATTTTACTTGACTTTAACTGGAGAAAAAACCCCAGCAAACAGTGAAGGACGTTTCCTTAGACACCACTGTAAGAATTCACGGTATTCATTCAATAAGCAGCGCTGGAAATGGACTGCATTTAAACTTGACCGAATCTTCATATTTTGGGACTAATTTGCTTGCATTGATTGAGGACTTAAACTTGCAATCACCAAGGTTAGACTTTGTTTCCTTCACACTGTGAGACTGTGTTGGTCACACAGGGTTTTCGAACACATTGAATAGTAATGTAATAAATATGGATTAGAATGTGCCTTTTTCCTGTTGTGCGTTGATAGATGAGTGATAAGGAACATTGTGTGTTTGTCTTTGTGCTAGAGTGTTAAAATTCATGTCAGTATCCGGCCTCTTTTCTGTTGTGATTAAAAGCCTAGCTGGCGTTTACTCATCCCTCCCAAGATTTCATGAATACATTATTGTCATTTAAAAGAAACAAACATGCAATTATATGGAGGGTAAGAATAAAGAAGAGAAACAGGCTGACTGAACACACACACACACAGACACGGACACACACACACACACACAGACACGGGGACACACACACACACACACACACACAGACAGTACCCACTGCTGACTTCTGCACCACTTCCTGTCAATTTCCAATTGCTAAAAACACCCTTTACGTCACATACATACTTTTATCTGTCACTTTGCTATTATTTATGCTGTGACAAGTTTCCTGCTCCAGATTTCATCAGCTTAATTTAGACAAAAGCTACACTGAAGTGGGTCACAAACACACAAATAGCCCAGCTGGCAGTGTCCAAAACAGAGCAGCACAAGTACAGATTTCTCTCACTCCATCATGGAACAGCTAATACCACACTATGGAAAATTCATAACCCCAAGCATCCTAACTGTGGCCTCCCAAAACCAGGACATTCTTCATTTTCAGGCTTTGATAAATAAACCATGTAGTGAGAGGTCTTGTACAATGGCTCAAGTTCAATGCTGATGGCTTAGCAATGAGCATGAAGTTCTAGACAATTTTCAGTGTGCACTCATGAACTTTAGAGAAATAAAACACAGTGTTAAACGGCTTCTGTGTGGAGGAAAAGTGAGACAACTGCAACCTGAAATTATGATATACTGCACACACAGGGGACCATGAAGGACAAGGAGGAAGACTGGGAGGGGGCTTATGAGCTAAGATAGTTGTCACAGACTCTGATGACCTCAATTCACTCGATGATTCATCCAGTGAATACCAGCACTGCAGGTTAGTTATGACTTTAGAGGTCCACTGACAGAAAAACTGCAGAAAGAGGTGCTGTTTGTCACTCATCATATTTTGTTCCCTTCTGTATTCACTCTGACATCATGGATTCTGGTGATCATTTATTCACTAACAAGTGAACGCTCCGGCAAACTAGTTCACAACTCAAAATGTTATCAGGAGTTTCTATAGCACACATTGACATACTTGTATACATGCAAAGGACACCAGTGTTGTGAGGCATGCTCCTAATGAGACGATGAATGGTGTCCTGGAGGATCTCCTCCCAGACCTGAACCAGGGCACGTTTCAGTTCCTGGACAATCTGAGGTCCAAGATGGAATGACCATCTTTGAACAGAGGGCGGGGCTTACGACACCAACTGTCTGCCATCTATAATCCAGTGTTGAGATCCCTTCCCAGACGCCTTAACGCCCATTCACATCCTGGGCCATCTGACCTGAGGAAATCACATGATAGCGTGGGGCCAGGTTTCACAATGAGCTCACCCAAAACCTTGGCTGATTGTGACCTACACCCATTTTCACACCTTGGCTCGTGTGATTAGGTAGAGGATGAACAGGGGGTCCATGACCCTCTTGGCGGGGACACTCCCACAGGGCTTAAATCTGGGACTCTCCACCATTTGACCCTAGAACTGAAGAAGCTTCTTGGATGACAGGTGAAACGTCTTCAAGCAACTTCAATGACCTGGATGACTGAGAACCTTCACACACATTGAGGGTCAACCTGTCTGTGTCAGATTGATTTCAGTCGGGAGGAGTGTGGGGTCAGTCAACCGTATCGATTCCTTCATCCTCCAGGAACTGCCTGCATACTTGTGTCACATGAAGTCAGGCATCGTTTTGCACCAGAAGGAATCCAGGATCCACATGGATCCAGGCAATGGATCCAAGGAATGCACACTTAGGATGTCGCTAATTAACTTTTACCAATATGTAAATTGTCCCAAAAGGAATATTAAAAGTCTTATATATATGAAAGTTCAGATAAAATAAACGGACAACTCCTTAAAAACGGTGTTGAGCAGTTGGCTGGGATTTTTTCTCATCTTTTCTCAAAGTCTCTTGAGTTTCGTAGTCCCTTCAACCTGGAAGGGCTCCATTATTTTACCAGCACCTAAAGTTCGAGCACCTAAACCTTTAAATGATTTTCGGCCTGTTGCTTTGACTTCCCTTGTGTTGAAAACTTTTGAGAAACTTAATGCAAACTGAATGTTTGCATGCCACTCAGGAAAACCTGGACAACCTGCACCTTGCTCCACGTGGTTCTGAAGAACCTGGATGGTATACAAACTTTTCCTAATCCTTTTTGTGGATTTTTCATGTGCTTTTAACTGTGTTCAGCCCCATATTTTAGCAAGACATCTCACCAGTACATTTTATCTTTGCTTTGGTCTGGTCTAAAGGGCAATGGTTATTGAGTTTCATAAAAATCAATAACCATGGTCAGGAAATTGAGGTGGCAGAGAAATATGAATATTTAGATGCTATACTTGATGTAAAGCTGAAATTTGATTTGAATACAGACGGCATATGTGTAAAGACTCATCAACTCGAAATTAAGGGGCTTTAATGTGGTATTACAGGTACTGCGCTGCAGTGGTTTGTATCATATCTATCTAATAGATTCCAATTTGCATGTAATGCATGTAAATGGAGAGTCCTCTTCACATACTGAGGTTAATTATGGTGTTCCACAGGGTTCAGTGCTAGGACCAATTTTGTTTACATTATACATGCTTCCCTTAGGCAGCATCATTAGAAGACATAGCATACATTTTCACTGCTATGCAGATGACACCCAGCTCTATCTGTCCATGAAGCCAGGTAACACACACCAATTAGTTAAACTGCAGGAATGTCTTAAAGACATAAAGACCTGGATGGCCGCTAACTTTCTGCTTCTTAATTCAGATAAATCTGAGGTTATTGTACTCGGCCCTGAAAATCTTAGAAATATGGTATCTAAGCAGATTCTTACTCTGGATGGCATTACCTTGGCCTCCAGTAATGCTGTGAGGAACCTTGGAGTCATTTTTGACCAGGACATGTCCTTCAACGCACATATTAAACAAATATGTAAGACTGCTTTCTTCCATTTGTGCAACATCTCTAAAGTTAGAAATATCCTGTCTCAGAGTGATGCTGAAAAACTAGTTCATGCATTTATTACTTCCAGGCTGGACTACTGTAATTCTTTATTATCAGGATGTCCTAAAAACTCCCTGAAAAGCCTTCAGTTAATCCAAAATGCTGCAGCAAGAGTCCTGACAGGGACTAGAAAGAGAGAGCAGATTTCTCCTGTTTTGGCTTCCCTTCATTGGCTTCCTGTTAAATCCAGAATTCAAAATCCTGCTCCTCACATACAAGGTCTTAAATAATCAGGCCCCATCTTATCTTAATGACCTTGTAGTACCATATCACCCTATTAGAGCACTTCGCTCTCACACTGCAGGCCTACTTGTTGTTCCTAGAGTATTTAAAAGTAGAATGGGAGGCAGAGCCTTCAGTTTTCAGGCCCCTCTTCTGTGGAACCAGCTTCCAGTTTGGATTCAGGAGACAGACACTATCTCTACTTTCAAGATTAGGCTTCAAACTTTCCTTTTTGCTAAAGCATATAGTTAGGGCTGGACCAGGTGACCCTGAATCCTCCCTTAGTTATGCTGCAGTAGGTGTAGGCTGCCGGGGATTCCCATGATGCATTGAGTTTTTCTTCTTCACTCACTATGTGTTAATAGACCTCTCTGCACTGAATCATATCTGTTATTAATCTCTGTCTCTCTTCCACAGCATGTCTTTATCCTGGCTTCCTTCTCTCATTCCAACCGGTTGCAGCAGATGGCCCCGCCCCTCCCTGAGCCTGAATTGCATAAAGTATTTATGTTTTAACTTTTTCTTTAATCTGCTGGTTTGGGTTTCTTAGCTTGAGGAACAGAAAGACATTGGAGAATATTGTTAAATTGTGTTTTAAAGTGTGAGGCATACAGCTAAATGATCTTGCCTTCTGTAGGGAGGGCGACCCTGAAGGCAGAAAGGAGTCTGGGTGAGAGCACACATCCTCTGTGAGTATCAGCTGTTGCCTTCAGGGAGGAGTTATTCTTTGCCTCGTTGCAAAACAAATAGATTTAAATTCACATTTGTTCCTATCACTATTAATGTTTTAAATTCTATTATGTGATTTGTGGGTTTTGGGGTGTATGTGTTATGTGTGATATTTATGCTGCTGGCTACAAATCAGATTGCCTCTCGAGGAAAATAAAGTTTATCTTGATCTTGATCTTGCCTGTCTCCTGGAATTTCCTCCATACTCTTGAGACCGTGCTGGGAGACACAGCAAACATGCTGGCAATGGCATGTATTGATCTGGCATCCTGGAGGAGTTGCAGTGCTTGTGCAAACTCTCTAATATCCAGGTATTACAGTAGCAGTCAACGTGAAAAGTGCAAAACCAGTGAAAAAACAGATAAGAAGGGAAAAAAGTGTCCTCCACCCATAAAACCATTCTTGTTTTGGGGGAGCTGTCCCATTGTTGCCCCTCTAGTGTCCCTGTTGTTAATTTCATAAACACTGAAGCAGCTGAAACTGATTAACAACTGACCAGATCAACACTCCTGAAGTTCAAAAACCCCTTTTCCATTAGGACCTCGGCGGTTCACGGTTCACTATGGTTTTCAGGGTTTTCCATTGGTTAATAGTACCTGGTAGCAGGTACTAAAATAGTACCTGCTCAGCTGAGGTTCCCAGCGATATGAGCAGGTACTAAAATGTCACATTGTCAGACTGCATGTCACAGATTGGCTGGTCAGTAGTGTTACTCGATGAGAGCATCTCATTCATGGAAATAAAAACCCAACAACGAGGGAAATAGCTACAAAAACCAATGCCGTGGTCCCCGAGTCTGACGAAAAGACACAAACCAAGCAGCAGGTATTTTCTTGCCTCGATGTCCACCTTTGTTGTAGTGTTCATGTTACATATTACGGTTGGACACGTTTCTAAGACAGCGACCACACACACTGTAATGGGAAACCAGCCCATCTTGGCGAACAGTGGCAAGATGATCCGAGCAGTACAAATGGAAATGGAAACTGACTTGATGCTACATCTGATTAAAAAGTGTTCCTTTAATTTTTTTTTCACCAGCGTATAAAACCTTAAAAATTGAAAGAGGGTGTGCACACAGCTAATGGAAGGAATGTTTAAACCACGTTTTGTGCAGTTCTATCATACCTTTGAAGCTTTGCTCATCTGATTTAATTTGTTCTGATTCCATACATGCAGAACGACTTTATTCAAACTTGGTACTGACTTGTTCATTTGTTTTGGTGTTTGCCAGTGACACAGAAAGGTAATGTGAAATTCTGAATACCAGAAGTGATGATGACTTCATGACTTCATCATCTGAGTCACATCCTACCAGTCATGAAGGAAGTCTGAATTGTTGGATATGTAAGACAAAGTCATCACACTCTGTCTGCCCCATTCACCGATTCCCACAGCAGATCAGCAACATTCAACATCTTTAGGGTCATGGCTCTAACTGAGAGATGAGGTAGGGAAAGGCAGTGTTGCTATGGCGATGAGGAATGTGAACACAGTGGCTCAGGAGCACTCTGACAAAAGACAAGGTGAAATCCAACAAAAACTGCACTGAATGCTAATGTGTTTTTACATGTCACCGTGTTGAACTAACATCCAACTGGAGTGGCATAACTGAGGTTCTTTCCTCTCATGGCATATGCTCTAAATCAGCAAATATTTAGACATTTACACAGTGAATGCATGTCGTTATGTCAGACTGCAGTAAAATAATCTCAAAAAATACCTAAACCACAGTCTACACACACACTGACATCATTCTCTTGTATTGCGATAGCTCGTTTTGTTGTCAGGCTGCAGATGTTAATTCAATAATTCAATAATTAAGGATCAGTTGGCTGCGGTCGTGAGGTCTCAGAATCTGCTCTGTGAGCAAAAGAGTGACAAGATCACGGAATCGACGGCTAATAACATCATGGAGAAACTGGCAGCTATCCAACGGGAGATTGAGAGACCAGTGTCGGAGTGTTAAAAACAGCTTGAAATTCTCATGAGTTGTTTGCAAAAAGAAAAATCACCATCATAATGCGGCTACCCCTTCGGCGCCAGCTGTGGGCTCAAGGCTGGAGCTGAACAAAAACTCCCTGATAACGACTGTGTTGTTCCTTCCCATTCCATGCAAGGCCACCTGGGTTGGCTGGAAGATTGTTTACTTAGCCTGGCAGGGCGAAGGACACTGTCTCAGCTGAACTCTGGACACGCACACACATACATATACTGATACTGATAAGCACTCACTGACGCATCACCCTCCCTACCCAACGCCACCTCCAACACTTACCTCCCCTCTGATGTGGACATTGCAGCGGTCCCAGATCAGATGTACACACTGGAACTCTTTCCCATGTTGCTTGTCTGTGTTTATTGTGTTATGGTGTGTTGATATCTGTGCATTCCTGTATTATCCTTTTGTGTTACATAGTTCGATGTTTTTTTCCTCGCTACCTGGCCTGACCTGTCTCCCCAATGTGATGTTTGTATTGTATGTACGGTCGGCAAGGTCTGTCATCTCGGTTGTGGGCAAAAGACCTGCAACTGACAAATAAAGGCTATCTCTCTCATCTCAATAGAGACTTATCACAAATACAATGAAGCTGACATTGCCTGATTTGTTATTTAAAAGAAAATACAACAAGAGTTTATTTTAATAAAAACGTTTCAAATCACTCATCAGAAAAGCTGCACCAAGCAAATGTTGGCATTTTGCTTCTGAACAACAGACCAGACTTGTTTCCCTTGAAGGCCGGCTGTGTGATCTGATCTGTGCTGAGGTTTCTGCAAATACTTCAGAAATAACTATCAGCACAAATCTGTTGCTGAGCATCAGCAGCTTATTTCACATCAAAACCTACTTTGCTTGCTACCAGGACACAAACACACACACACACATTCACACAATTCAGAATCACACACTTTAACTCCACTAACCGCACGTCTTTGGGCTTTGGAGGAAGCCAGAATACAGAATACCAGTTCAGGACAGGAGTTCCAGTCAGACTGTACAGGTATAATTCTACCAATGGACAGAGGCATAATTAGAAAACACAATGGCCTGTATGAAACTCTCATTTGGATTTAATTACTCATTTGGCAGTGATGTCACAAATGTTTTGTCATAGGATGATTTATTATTGTCATTTCATGCAGCAATGACTGAAGTGTGTCTGCGTACTCTTAAAAATGATCCTTCAGCAGTCACACAGAGGAAACATCCTTGCAGCTTATCATTTCTTATCTGTCTCCAGCTGGAGAGCAGGGAGGCCCCTGATCGAGTCTGGTTGCTGCCTCATGTGTGACCCCTCTCCCCCACCCCAGGGAAGTTGAAATTGCAGGTCCCGCATTGCCATCATGCTGTGCAGGATGAATGCCCACAGGCTAACAGTGAGTGACTATAGCTACTTGCCATATAGAGTATCCAGCCAGTGATCCAGTCCCTTGTGGGACTGCTGAGGGTCACACAGAATGTAATACGGGCGAGGTACAGAGTTTCACTGCAGCCTCCAGTTTCAACATTTATTCCTGGATGACAAAAACAGTCTTAACAACTTCCAACATCCATCATTTGACAGTTCTTTGGCAGATCCATGCATAATAAACAGGATAAAATTAGAACAGTGTTTACTGACAAAAATAGCTAATGTTCAAAAAGGAAAGTGCTTTGCATTCTGCTTGGATTTATCACAGGTGAGCAGCTGCTTTTATACAACTGGGAGTTAAATACCAGACATTTATTGAAGAACTAATCGGATAAGAACAGTTTCAGTTATTACTAACAGTATTTTTCCCCATAGGATTTATATTATGGTGACTATTCATAGTATCAGACACCTTTTGTATCATGGTATTAACACATTTACCTATTTATTTTGTTTGCAGGAGTATAAATTCTCTATATTTGTCAATTTGAATGTTTATGTTGAAGCTCATAGTCCAAACTTCCCCCATAGTTCAGTAAACTATGCCAGAGAAAGAGCATCACCCTGGGACACATCACAGCTATTACCTGTTTTTGATGCCATACTCTCAGATCTCCTGTTACCTGTCATGTCTCCACTGTTAAACTGTCCTGCCAAAGAACCAGGACATACAAACACATTTATTTTCTGCAACTGAATACATTTACATTTATATGGTACCACAGATACAGTTGGTGTTTGTCTATGTTTGTCTCATAAACAAATTGGAAATCATTTGATGGTTTTCTTAAAGCCTGCTGGAGGGACTGGTTTTTGCCCCTGATTTCTCCCTTATATGCACGAATGGTTCAAAGTGCTAAGTGGATAATTCAATTCAATTCAATTTAATTTTATTTATATAGCGCCAAATCACAACAAAAGTCACCTCAAGGCGCTTTATATTGTACAATAGATCGCACAATAATAGATACAGAGAAAAACCCAACAATCATATGACCCCCTATGAGCAAGCACTTTGGCGACAGTGGGAAGGAAAAACTCCCTTTTAACAGGAAGAAACCTCCGGCAGAACCAGGCTCAGGGAGGGGCGGGGCCATCTGCTGTGATTGGTTGGGGTGAGAGAAGGAAAACAGGATGAAAGACATGCTGTGGAAGAGAGACAGAGATTAATAACAGATATGATTCGATGCAGAGAGGTCTGTTAACACATAGTGAGTGGCTGGAAAGGAAAAACTCAATGCATCATGGGAATCCCCGGCAGCCTACGTCTATTGCAGCATAACTAAGGGAGGATTCAGGGTCACCTGGTCCAGCCCTAACTATATGCTTTAGCAAAAAGGAAAGTTTGAAGCCTAATCTTGAAAGTAGAGATAGTGTCTGTCTCCTGAATCCAAACTGGAAGCTGGTTCCACAGAAGAGGGGCCTGAAAACTGAAGGCTCTGCCTCCCATTCTACTTTTAAATACTCTAGGAACAACAAGTAGGCCTGCAGTGTGAGAGCGAAGTGCTCTAATAGGGTGATATGGTACCACAAGGTCATTAAGATAAGATGGGGCCTGAT
This sequence comes from Oreochromis niloticus, assembly GCF_001858045.2. Lineage (NCBI taxonomy): Eukaryota > Metazoa > Chordata > Actinopteri > Cichliformes > Cichlidae > Oreochromis > Oreochromis niloticus. The sequence goes on along the minus strand of NC_031981.2, from coordinate 38,452,855 downwards.
TATTTAAGACCTTGTATGTGAGGAGCAGGATTTTGAATTCTGGATTTAACAGGAAGCCAATGAAGGGAAGCCAAAACAGGAGAAATCTGCTCTCTCTTTCTAGTCCCTGTCAGGACTCTTGCTGCAGCATTTTGGATTAACTGAAGGCTTTTCAGGGAGTTTTTAGGACATCCTGATAATAAAGAATTACAGTAGTCCAGCCTGGAAGTAATAAATGCATGAACTAGTTTTTCAGCATCACTCTGAGACAGGATATTTCTAACTTTAGAGATGTTGCGCAAATGGAAGAAAGCAGTCTTACATATTTGTTTAATATGTGCGTTGAAGGACATGACCTGGTCAAAAATGACTCCAAGGTTCCTCACAGTGTTACTGGAGGCCGAGGTAATGCCATCCAGAGTAAGAATCTGCTTAGATACCATATTTCTAAGATTTTCAGGGCCGAGTACAATAACCTCAGTTTTATCTGGATTAAGAAGCAGAAAGTTAGCGGCCATCCAGGTCTTTATGTCTTTAAGACATTCCTGCAGTTTAACTAATTGGTGTGTGTTACCTGGCTTCATGGATAGATAGAGCTGCGTGTCATCTGCATAGCAGTGAAAATTTATGCTATGTCTTCTAATGATGCTGCCTAAGGGAAGCATGTATAATGTAAACAGAATTGGTCCTAGCACTGAACCCTGTGGAACACCATAATTGACCTTAGTGTGTGAAGAGGACTCTCCATTTACATGTACAAATTGGAGTCTATTAGATAGATATGATACAAACCACTGCAGTGCACTACCTGTAATACCTACAGCATGTTCTAATCGCTCTAATAGGATATTATGGTCAACAGTATCGAACGCTGCACTGAGGTCTAGCAGAACAAGCACAGAGATGAGTCCACTGTCAGAGGCCATAAGAAGATCATTTGTAACCTTCACTAAAGCTGTTTCTGTGCTGTGATGAGCTCTGAAACCTGACTGAAACTCTTCAAATAAGCCATTCCTCTGCAGATGATCTGTTAGCTGTTTGACAACTACTCTTTCAAGGATTTTTGATATAAAAGGATAACAAACAAAGAAACAAAACAAAATTCCTCTGAAAATAGCCAATTACAAGGACTGGAGTGAAAATTCAGCTAATATCCAACAAAAAAGAATTTGAAAGGATTTGAAAGCCTGGGAGCTCCTGGCTCCTTGGGATAAAAATGCAGATAAATGAGCGCTGGCTCAAGACTATTGCACAGTACTGCCTGCACTCTACTTTGTTCTGTCAGTTGAAAATCTATATTGCTCTGTTAGAATAGTTTATTTTTATCATTTACTGTCCCGCCTATTTTAATCTCGTCTTTTTTTCTTTTTTGGCTTTTGGACAAAATGACCAGACTTTCCTCTGGCGCTTCACACGTCACATCCTCCAACGCAACATTGCAAAAAAAACCAACTACGACATGTATGTTGGTATTCAGTCATCTCACTTTGCTCTAATTGCACATGACCACTTTGTCTCTGTCTTCTCTTTGTTTATGTACATAGATATAGTTACTAATAGCACATTTTTATCTCTTAATTTTCACCCAAATTTAGCAAGTTATTATTTATTTGTAATTCCTAGTTTTACATCTCTTGGAGAGATATCATTTATATTCTTATAAATGCACCACGGGGGGCTTGGGGTGAAACAACATTTCGGTATGCTGTATACTGTGTATCTTGTTGTATTGACAACAAGACCTTGAAACTTGAATCTTGAATGTATGAGTAGCTAATATTAGCAAGTTAGCTAAGAAGAGACAACTTATAAATAAACAAGACAACTACAGAGGACAGCCTATCTGCTCCCTCTTCTAATCCACTGAACATATAATCCAAATATATAACACTAACATTAAGTTAGTTTTGAAAATAAAATTAAAACAGAAGGTCTTTTATCAGAGTTCCAAAGGGTCACATCTGCTTCGATTTAGGCACAGCATTTAATATGACTCAAATGTTGATTGTTAACAATCATTGTTCCCCAGAAGAGGAATTTGATGTCTCTGCCAAATGGAGTAGATCTGGGCTCATTCTGCAGGTCCCTCTGGGCTTGACAACCTCAGCAATGAATAAATTCATGTTTGATGTAGCTGCAGTCACATTCCCCTTTTACCTCTACACACACACACACACACAAACCCTGAATGTTAATGCAGATGAAGGTCACAGCAGTGTTTTTTGCTCTGGGATCTAGCCCTTTTGACTGATGACTGTCCCCCGGCTGAATGTGAACACCTCCTTTTCAATCTGACATACTCCATTTGCCATGTCACGGGGAGATATAGCATTCAGTTTATTTCTACTCGTGGGAGCTACGTGCAGAATAATTGGAAAGGAGATCAATTATTTATCTGTTGTAATGTTTAAAGTCCTTGTGATGACAGGAAGCATTCTTGTTTTCCACCTTATGTCCATCTGCTTTTATGCCTCAGTGATAAACTATGAATGACACTCAGGGAGCAATAATTTAAATATATTCCTGTCATTTGTACCTAAATGTTGACAAACCCAAATCATGCTACTGTACGCTAGTGTGACCTCCACTCACAGTGTGTCTAAACTGTAACACTGTTTTTGTTGCCAGTTAGTCTTAAATAAGTAACAAATTTGTAAATTTACCTGTAAACAAACAGAATTATTAATATCAGATGATATCTGATACATTTAAAAAGGGTCATGTTAAAACAGTTATGTATTACTAACACTTTATTTCATGAAGTCATTTTTAACAGTTTACTTTGTGTAGATTTTGCACTTTTTTAATAGTTCACTGTCTTCCATCCGTCACCTCTAACCAGTCACAGCAGATGGCCCCGCCCCTCCCTGAGCCTGGTTCTGCCGGAGGTTTCTTCCTGTTAAAAGGGAGTTTTTCCTTCCCACTGCTGCCAACTGTTTGCTTGTAGGGGGTTAGCTGATTGTTGCAGGACTGTGGGCCGGGTCCTCCAAAGGCCGAGAAGGCCGGAAGTGCGAGGCTCTGAAATGGGACGGTCTAGCCTTCAGATTTGCGTCACTGCTGTCTCGGTGGAGTTTAATGAACTTGGCCATCTGCTTCTTGCTATCTAAAGTATAACAGGACACTGGAGTAAACTCTTGACCATCTCACTCTCACACTTTACTCAAGAACAAATAAAACCCTGAAAAAAGCAAAACAATAACATTAAGTTATCTAAGTGACTTATATATCATGTTTAACCTGAGTAGCCAAAGACCGCGGGGGTCTGAAAATGATGTGCCGGGAGTTTGCCGTTCTCGCCGGCTCTAGTGAGCCTTGAACCCCGGTCAGCTATCGAGCTGGTGGGTAACAGACATCTCCGAAAACATCGGAGCACTTTTACATATATGTGATGTCTTGATAAACCGAGCAGATATTTGAAGTTTACACAGCTACATTCTCACCTGAAAATATGTTAAAAGTTTATTTTGTGACCCAGAAAGAGTAATAAGAGTAATATTACAAGAGCACATGTTGTCAAATGGAATGATTTGATTGGTCAGATATACAATATTGTTCATGTGCAGAAACATAATTCAGTCTTCAGAACTGTTTTTTTTTCTTTTACTTTAAACGTCAATTAGTCTTGAACAATGGCCTCAAATTATTGCATTATGTATTGTTATGCTCCAAAGATAGCCACACTGCTTAAAAATGTTTAAAAAAAAAAAAGCTTTATAATTGTTTTAAAAAGATGTGAACATTTTCTACATTTAAATTACTACACCATGGTTACAACTTCTTCTTGCCTAGTTGTAATAGCAGTGTGCCAGAAAGCTCTCGGGGATAAAATTTACAGTTAATTCAATAATTACATTTCTGTCAGAAAGCTGATTAGATTAAAACCCTCAGAGAAAAAGACACAGATCGAGTCAGTGATAAAAAGGCAGCGAGTACAGGAAGTAACAGTGAATGATGCTAAAAGGAAGGCATGAAAATGGAAGAGTGAGGGAAAAATCAGATAACAGAAGTAACGAAAGAGGAAAGGAGGAAGACAAAGAAAGGCAGAGGGTGATGATAATAATGAATGTGGTTGCTCGCTGTGCTCACAATCCTAACCCTCCATTGCTCCATGTTAAATAATATAGCTTTGTCCTCATCAACTTAGCGAAATCGCCCTGTATTGCTGGGAAAAAAGTGCTTAATGATTCATGAGCTCCCATTACAATCACACCAACTTCCTAAGAAAGCATGAGTAAAGGACATGTGAGGAGCTGAACTATAGCAATATGAAGCTTGGCTTTCATTAACAGAAAGAACAGGGTTGGTGAGCAGGTGGAAAAACATACTCACATTATGTATGTGGCAAATGATGAATCTGAGTCGAACATTTGACCTTCAGTCCTCTTTTTCTTCTCGCTGCCTAGCAAAGCTAAAGCAATGACTGTTGGTGGTGTGTTTTGTAGGGTGGATGTTAGTACAACACCACTAATATAATAATATTTATATTTCTGTCCAGCAAGGCCGCAGCCTTTCAACCATTTTTGAGATGTGATTGGGGATTAAAAACCAGCATATTAACAATGTAAAAGTGACTAAATGATTTATAGATGGTACTACACACCAGAAGGTGTTGTGTAAGTCAGTGCTAAAAAATAAACCATGATGTTAATGTTTGAAATAAAACAGTTTATCAGGGAAAGAGCACTAAATCACAGACAGTGTGTTGCACTTTTGGAGGAACATGATATTGAATATGGTGACATAGGCTACCACTCAGCTTTCAGTTAGCTCAGCACAGGCAATGGGACCTGAGAACAGAAATTAAAAGTTTGTGTGAGAAAAAACTGCGATAATGAATAAACTAAAGTGCAGTGCAGTTGGTATTTACGTACAGAGCTCAGAAACAGCACTGCACAAGATCTGCTTTTAGACACATAACTGAACGATCAAATGACCGTTTTTTCCTCAAACCTTTCAATAAGAAGTCAGTTATTTTCAGCACTTGATAACAAATTAACAAAATAATCTTCTACAAGAGTCATAAAAGAAACAAAGAAAGACTTTGTTTCACACTTCAACTTATTTCTGTGACTTTAACTGACATCTGAGCTTATTTCAGTGCTTCATAAGCTACTGTCACTTTAAGTGCAGAAGCTTTCATTCCCATACTTTATTTAGCATGCAAAGAATAAATAAAGAATGCGACCCTTTCAAATCTAACACCCATGCCTCCTATTTTATAATCTTTAACAATTTCACATGTAGGTTTTTTATTTTTTCACTAAGACTCTCACAGCTCCCAGACTACAGCAATTACAGTAATGAGTTATTATTTCCAGTATTAGGCTTTCATAATGAGGTTTTCAATTATGATAATCTGGATAAAGAGTGAGTAAATACGCAGCAATTTCACTACAGTGTGGCTTCTCAAATTAGCGTGCGCAGTCAACCTGAACATTCTGCCAGGCAACATGCACAACACAAACTGACATTTCAGAGCAGCCATTCGGTATGTTAGCGCTGTACCATGGAGATATCTGGCACACACTTGCAGACAGGCACACAATATTGCAACCACACACACAGTCTGGTGCACAAGCAGACACGCAACCCACCACCACCTCACTCACCCCCCTCTCCACTGTCTGTGTCTCACGCTGAGGCAGTGAGGTGCTTTTGCTGAAACAGAAAAGAGCAGCCTCCCTGCCTAACAGAAAGATCAACACAGGCATCATGGATGGACCTATCTGGTGTTTTAGATCAAGTTAATGCCACCTAGCCTGTAGGAAGGCAGAGGAGCCAGCACAGAAGACTTAAAAAGACTACAGCAGTGATTAATTACGTTGCAACAACAGCTTCAAAGAGTGGCCCAAAAACCAAAACCAAAAACATCTTTGGTGAGACCCAGTCAAAGTCTGCATGAGGAGCTCGGCCATTTGGGAAGAGTTGGGAGTAGAGCCCCTACTCCTCCTCATCAAAAGAAGCCAGCTGTGGTGGGGGATGAGGATGCCTCCTTAGACCACATAGTTGGGCGTCATATGTGGAAAATGCACTCAACATGTTAGGCTGAAAATTACGTGTTTTGTTCTTCATATATAAACGTATAGTTGACATATTAAAAAAAATGGTAAATTATCCACTCTGAGACAACAATAGTCCATATGTTGCCCATTAACTGAAGTTTGTTACACCTGTTATAAATATGCCCCTTTACATTAGTTCCCAGCATGTTTAAATGTGATCCTCCACAGGTATCCATAAGTCAGATCATGAGATTTTACTCTTTCCATAAACCTTTGTGTCACAGCACCAGCCCATGGACCACCTACGCCTGCTGCAGCCACTAACAGACAAATGCATTTATCACCCCAGGAGTGTGATTACGATACATTATGATAATAATAACAATAATCAATATTGAAGAAACAGGCCCCAGAACTAAAACTCTAGTAAATAACTGGGATACAGAAATATTATTGTCCTGTATGTTTACCATAAGTACAGTATGTCTGCTGTTCTAGTCCCATTTCCCCTTGCAGATTTCAAATGACACTTCACAGACAGAAAAACACAGCACCTGTCTGTAGCATGAGCTAACCAGCCTGCTTTCAGTGTGCAGGGATTTCACAAGCACTGCGAGGTGGAGGTGATCTAAGCGGTGAGGCAGAATGGATATAAACATCATTTGTTTTCCCTGAAGGTGACTGAGATAAGCAGCCCAGCGATGGATGTGTGGAGTGAGAGGGCAGCCCTGCAGATTGATGTTGTGTTAACATGAAATGAATTGCCAGAGGGAGGGAAGCTGTACAGTGTTTTAAGATATGATAAGAGATCAAGCAGAGATGGAGGTTGCGGGCATGTGCGTCACCGTGTGTGGGAACATGAATTGTTTGTGAATGAGCAGCTCTGAGAGCGAGCAGCAAGCCATCATGTGAGATACAACGGCAGTATCCAAATGCACCTCCGCTGCATTTATGGGAAAGTAGAGAGAGCAAAAAATAGTGAGAGAGAAAAGAAAGTTAAAGATATGAAAATGTGAAAGACGGTCAGAAAGAGAACGCCAAAAATGGACACATATTCTCATCTGAGATCCTGTGCCCCCTTTTTCCTCCTTTGACTGTCTGTAGCTCCAGTCTGTCTCCCTCTCAGCAGTGGGTCAGAGTATCAGCTTCTCGTAATGAAAGCACACACTTCCCCTGCTTACACTACCCAGCTTCTAAATGAGGCCTGGGATCTGCCATCGACATCCATCCCTCCGTTGACTGTCTAACGGGTTTGTGATTTCCAGATTCTCCAATGTCTCAAGGTCGTTGTCATCCAGGAGGAGGGCAGAGGCTGTGACTGTGAGCTTTGTAAGCTCCTGCTTATTTATAGGAGCTTACAAAGACCTGATTTATAGAGCTTAAAAATGCAGCTGCAAAACCTGCAGTTCCTCCAGATTGAAGCTGGTTCCAAAATGGACTCCATTCCTACAAAATCCCAAAATTAGAGCATTAAGAAGTATGTCTAGGGTCCAGTACAAAGAGCAGATTGACCCCGTTGATAGTTTCTGCCCATCTTTTTTCTTTGCAACAAACCAATCACAAGGAGGTTACTGGTGCAGTACCTCCCCCTTTTTGCACCTGAACATATGCGTGCCCGAGCCAGTTCATTCAGGTGAAAACATAAATATACATCTGAAGACTTTAGAAATCAAGCATTACTTTGCATTCTTAGGTTTACCCACTGATCTAACTGCCATAGTGTAGAAGCCTTAGATGTAGAGGCAGCAGATGTGCTGTCAGTGGGCTCTTTATTATAGAAAGTGATTTTGCCACCAACTCTATATCACTTCATAACAAGATAAATGGCTGGAGTAAATGGTGACCAATGAGGCTTTGTGCTGGAGGGCAGGTCATGCAACGATTCACTGCACATGGAGTTAAAAACACCTCACACACCGTCCTTATCATTCCTATCCCCACCCGCAAAACCAACCCCAGTAACAGCGAAGGTTTGCAGTGGCAGAGAGAGGCTTTTCAGCCTATACGGAGACACGTGCTGTTTTAAGCCAGTCACTTTACTGTGCTGACATTTAACCCACAGGAACACTGAATCTCCTGAGGCAGAAAATTGGTCTGTGACTATCCAGTTACTCATGGCAACCAGGAGCTATGTAAAGCAGCTAGCATGCCTCACAAACATTTTATTGCTAATTAATGAACACTCCAGTGTTAATGAGCAGAGCTGTATTTCACTCCGGTGAGAAGTGTTGCTGTATTTTTGTAACCACTGATGTCAGAACGATCTGCTGAGCTGCAGCTGCAAATGCACAAACTCTCCTCCACTTGCACATAAGACTGAAACTCACTTTGGCTGATAATCATCACAAATCCACATCATTTTAGGATAAACCACTGTCTGCCCTGAGCCACTGAAGTCAAAGAGCCGTCTTTAACACAAGTATGGAAGCATTAATAAAGAGTTGCACCTCTGCCTGCCTTCTCATATAACTTATAGAGAATTGTCTTTCTACACTGGGTGAAACCGCAATCAGTGTCCAAGTCAGCCTACTGGCAGCTACAAAATCAATAAAAAAAACTGCAGTGAGCCAACATCCTGTTCTACCCCTCGGGGGTAGAATGAGGTACTGGACCGATCTGGTACACTGCAAGTATATCTGTACAATAAATGCTATTTTGCTTGTTGTTTTGTTTGCTGGTATATATATATATATATATATTTTTTTTTTGTCTGTCCCATTTGGTTCTTTAGCCGTCAGAATTGTTGTCTGAAGACCAACAAGGATACCAAATGGATTTATTTTGCCAAATGGATCATCATGGCATTGCCGTATTGGTCCATTTGATCAAACTTTGTTATTATTTAATTTTCAGTTGTTACAGATGGGACAGACATGACTGGGGGATAGGAAAGGGAGAAAGAAAGAGAGGAAGGAAAAGAAAAACAGAAGGGAAAAGGGACAGTGAGAAAGGGCACTTACAAAGACAAAGAGAAAAAAAAAATCTCCTGGATCACCTGTTGAGAGAAAAAGAAGAGAAAACAAGCAAAAAAAAAAAAACCAAACAAAAACAAAGCAACATACTAAACACAACACCATCATGTTAATCTAGCTAAGTGTGAACAGCAGTAAATACTAAATATTGAATGTTGTTGTGCAGCACGCAGGACAGACAGCGCACAATGTGCTTTGAAGTAGCAGCTAAGAAAGGTGTAGTTTATGTCTACGAACAGTGAACACCCGTGTGCACACCTGTGTGGATCAACGCGTTTGTATACAAAAGGTTTCCCCATGTAACGGTCTGCTAGAGGGTGTGGAGGCCCATAGCCCCGTCCCCCAGGGCATGAAGCAGGCATGGAGGAGATCCAGGCTCCAGACATCCAGAGGCCCCAGAGTGTGAGAGCCCAAGGAGTACCTCCGGAGGGGCATCCGTGCCACCCTCCTGGGAAGGGCTGAGGAGATCCCCAGACGAGGGGGTCACCCAGTAGCCACGGAGCAGAAGCCAGAGGGGGCTGCACCGGCGTGCCCGCCGGCTCTGCCGGCAGCCAGCTGTGCCAGAGTGAACCGAGTTGCAGGCCCCGAGGCCGGAGGCCCGAGGGCCCCCTTTGCCCCGGAAGAGGCCTGACCAAGCGACAGGCACCAGGCCCCGCCAAGTAGCCACCGGGAGTGAGCTGGTGCATACCTGAGCGCCCAGCCCCGGACACCAAGAACCACCAATGCACCAACCCCTGAGGGCATCAGTTACCGGCAGGGAGTGTGGTGAGGGGAGATAGGCCTCCACACTTGGAGCGCCTGGGAGTACCCAGAGAGGTGGAGTCTAAGACCCGACCTGACATATAGACACAGACAAACAGGCACACACAGACACAAACATGCTTTCCCACCCTCATGCACACATATACAAACACTCAGCACTCACCCAACGTAGGGATAGACATACATAGACATGTACACACAATCATACTCCCCAAACATACTCTATGCCCCGGGTCCAGGTACCCTCGCCCCCAGAGGGGGAAACGGCACCCAGACCCAAGAGATGTGACCCTTTCCCCCGGGGTGGAGGCAAGCAGACCGCCCCAGGCTCCGCAGCAGCAGGGAGGCCAATTGGACAGCCAACACCTCCTCCCAGCCCCCCGCCCCGATGGCTAGTAGAGAACGGGGGTGTGTGAAGACCCCATACCTCCCTCCTCCCGCTCATGTGTAGTGTTGCTGCGTGTTGTTCTAAAGTGCATTTAAAACAAGGGAGGGCATGGTGCTGCTGCCAGAGAGCAGCAGGTGTTAGCACGGCCCCTCCCGAGAACCCTCAATGTCTACATGGATTTAAAATTGAGAGGTGGGCACCGGCGCCAGAGGTAGGGTTGAATACACAGACCGTCCACTGGACGCCGTTAACGTGGTCACCCTCAAGGCCCTATATATATATATATATATGTGTGTGTGTGTTATGAGAGTGTGAATAATGTGGATGTCTAAGTTGTGAAATAAATTTGAGGCACAGGTGGCCAGAAGGGGACAGAGGGGGAGGAATGCCTTCCCTGCACCCTGGTGACACACCCGCACCCCAAGGCCCTACCTGTGTGGGTGGGTGTGGTGGAGCGGGAAGAGGGAGGCAGCCGGGGATGGGGAGGAAAAGAAGGGAGGGGCAAGATGCCTCTCCTTAGGGCCAGCTCCCCGGCTGACCCCAGTAGGCACCCCCGTCCTCTAGTACCCACCAAGGCAAGGGAGCCCAGGCCCATCCAGACCGGGGCCTATGGCAGCAGCACTGCTAATCCCCACAGGACCTGGGGAAGCCCACCCCACCGCAGAGGAAACTATACCCACCCCAACATTCAATCATCTCCAGACTACACAAGACAACAGACACCCAGGTTAGGTTTATTCTCCACCTCTCCTGTGTCTCTCCCCCACCTGCAGAGTGGACTTCTGCAAGGATGGAACAACCTCCCTGCCAGTTGAAGAGCCCCCCAGTTAGGCCGATGCACCAGAGGCCCCCTGCGCCAGGGCTGGTATATTTGCTGGTATATTCTGAACGTTGCATTTTGAATCCATAGGCATCAGAGCAGCTGTACTCTTAAGGACAAGTTTTACATTTTAGGAAATATACTCCATCCAGCCAGGTTTTCTGCTACATTGTGCCTGATCACTTGATTGATTCCCGGGTACAGATAATGAGGTGTCACCATTACTTTCTCTCTTATACTGTTGTGTGAGTATGCCTGAGCCAGCTCATGGTGACAACCATGAACGAACCTTCTACTTTAGAAATAAGTGTTCCTGCCCAGCATTAGCCTCCAAGGACCTGCCGTCCACATATGTGGATGGGGCGATCGTGGCTCAACAGTTGGGAGTTCGCCTTGTAATCGGAAGGTTGCCGGTTTGAGCCCTGGCTTGGAGAGTCTCGGTCGTTGTGTCCTTGGGCAAGACACTTCACCCGTTGCCTACTGGTGGTGGTCAGAGGGCCCGGTGGCGCCAGTGTCCGGCAGCCTCGCCTCTGTCAGTGCGCCCCAGGGTGGCTGTGGCTACAATGTAGCTTACCATCACCAGTGTGTGAATGTGTGGATGACTGGGTTTGTAAAGCGCTTTGGGGTCCTGCCCAACAAAGCGCTGTACAAATACAGGCCGTTTACCATTTTAGGTTATCTAGACCACAGTACTAAATTTTCGTCTACAAGGCCCTGATGTCATCTTCTCAGAAACTACATTGGGTAAAAAGATCATTCTTTGTTTTTACATTCATCAGGTCCCAATCAGCCCAAATAGCAAAGAGAAATTAAAAATGCAGTTTGGGTCTTTGGAGGTTAGGATTATCTCCTGAACTTAATGAAACAAACAAAAACTTGTATTAAGCAGCATTGGCATTAGCAGGTTAGTACTCTGAATTTAAGGACATGGCCTTTCAGCTCAGATTTTTGTTTCTATCTACTGATGAAGATGTCAGTGGTCTTTGACTCCCACACAGTGTGAGGAGCAAAACAGGGAAAAGAACCGGGTTTTTTTTGTTTTGTTTTGTTTTATTGAACTAGTTTTCAATAGTTATGAATACTAATATACACTCAACCTGGATTTTATTATTACTGATCTGGGTGAATCTGCCTTATAATGGAACCCAGTTTTTGGGAGATTGAAGTTCATGGTTAGAGCATGAAAAATAGAGAATACCTGCAAATTGTGGGACAAAAAGGAAAACATGTTTTGCCAGAGGCCTGTTTTACACCTCGTGGACTGGATTCAACTTACATCGAGAGCAGGGCGATATGACCAAAAATATTTATCACGATATACATTTGAAAATTTGCGATAACGATATAACTGACGATATAATTGACACTAGACAAAATACTTTACAACTCCACAACTTTATTAGTGCAAAAAACCCCATCAATGTATTTTCATTTAAATAAGCAGCTGTTTTTTATGTGCATTAAAGTTATATAAAAATGTAACAGTGCAAATTCCTCGCTGACAGTTTAACCAAAAGGAACCAGTGGAAACTGGCGGACATATCCTCAGCATAACCATGTATAATATCCACAAAACTTAAAAAGAGGTTATACACACACAATACGGTAATATTATGTTGAAGCACAGTACGTATCACTCCGCGAGGCTCCTGCCTACAATAGCCGTGATGCTCCAACAATCCATCAAGCGGTGCGGCTTCGTAGCTTAGCAAAGTCGTACTAAAACATTTGACAGATTTTCGAGCGCCGTGTACATAAAATCGTTTCGAGGTCAGTAAACACAACCAGAATTCATACATAAGGCACACGGGATTATAAGGGGCACTGTCGACTTTCAGAAAAATCAAAGGATTGATTTTAAGTGTGCCGTATTTTCCAAACAACACGGTAATAACGACGGCCCGCTAGCATGCGCTACCAAAAATAGTGCTTTGTTGTGTATCTGACGGACGAAAGCTAAACCAGTTCCACACCACTGAGGTTGCAGCAGTTTTACAAACCAATTCTGGTTCATCCGTTTCATTCAACGATCCACTTTCGCTCTTCTCATTCTGCGTCACCACTATGTGCGTATGTAAACAAAGGCACTGCTCATGCGCGTTTTACCCATATTCTATCGCGATATTTCATTTTCCTATCGTTGCCCAAAATTACACCGGTATTACCGTGATCGGTATGATATAGCCCAGCCCATCCACTTTTCTGCAGCATTCACAGGCACTATTACACAGTTGGGGAAGATATGCAATCATGGTGGAGATATTGATGTCTTTGCATTTGGCGGAAAATGCCTGAAGTGCCTGTGTGACAGGAAAGATGAAGGAGAGGCTCAAAGAACTGGCTCCCCAAACTGGCCTACAAAATTCTGGCCCTCTGGTTCCAGTAGATTGGCTTGAGATGACTTGGCACTCCAAACAAAGCTATTTCTGTCTTTCAAACTCGCTTACTTCACTCTGATGACAAACGGCCAAAGTCTGACCTCCTGTAGAGGCCATTTTACACTTTAATTCAATTCAATTATGCTCTAAAAATACCAGCATATAAACAGCAGCACAGCTCCAGATGTTTAAAGGTTTGAAAACAAAGAAACCAAGTGAAACCGTGTTTTCCTGAACAACAAACACTTGAAAAAAAGGGGGATTAGTGGATATACATCCAGAACTTCGGCTGTGCGTAGCTGGAGAAAAAACTTTGGTGTTTCTACGATGTGTGTGCGTGGCCACGGAGGTAAGTAGAGACATGCTGTCTTCTTATGCAAAAACCTTTTCCTTCAAAATAAAACTGAAGATACAAAACAAGCACACATCAAGTTAGGGCTGGGGAATGAATCAAAGCTGACAGTCACCTCATCGTTCCCGTGTCAGTTATTTTGGGTCTTTGTTTTAAGGGCTGTTAATTCTTCTGCTGTTGCTACGTGACCCTGACCTGTCCAGAAACATTGTGGAGGAAAAGTCAAACGGTGGCTGACTGCAGGGCTGGAACCATTTCTACCAAATGACAACGCTGAGTCAGCTGTTTGTAAATAACAAAAGGTGAAATTAGAAAACCGTGTGAGGAATGGCTTTGACAGTAATACCATTAAAACCATAACTGAAAAAATATCAAATGAAATAATGACTGAGATCAAAATTGAGGTCACATCAGCCAACATCAGTCTCACCCTGCTGCGTGTCGTGGGGTGTATGGTGTGACAAAGTACACATACACCTCCGCCAGGTGAACTGGAGTTTAGCAGGAGTTGAGCTGTGTTTAGATTGTGATGCTCTGCTCAGTGATAAGAGCGCACATTCAGACAGCGAAAAGGAATTCTCTGAAAAGTGCTGCTGCGCACAAAAGTAATCTAATGATACTGATTTATGATTTCATATATTCTGCCCGTGAGTGTAGTCAGGGATCGGAGGCTTTAGCAGGTCGTGTGGTCCTGTGGGCTTTGTGAGAACATGACCAGAGATCATGCAGCTGAGGCTGAACTAAACACTTCCAGGTCACAGGTCACCTTGGTTGGGGGAAAGCTGCTCTTTAAGCAAAGTGATATGAAATGTATCTTAGGATGTTTTCATGAATGTTGGGAAGGTGACGGCTAAAGAACCTGACTTAAGCTAAGAAGAAAAAAATGTAATGGATTCTGTATAATGACGTGTCTGCATGAATGAATGACTGGCCTGGTCCAAGTAAACAAACTAATGAGATAACAGGATTCATTTCATTTTACACCAAAATTAGCTCCTAAACATGGAAACTCTGGAGCACATCTAAGAATACTGTGAATGTGGGCCAAAGTCAGTGAGAGACAGAGCGTAAAGAGAACACCGGGAGATTCAAACTGGTCCCTGGTGTGTCTGTGTTCTTCCTGTTCCTGACTGATCACCCTGCTTCCTCTACAGGTGAGGCTTCCTGCTCCGCTGCTCGCTGCTACCTGAGCTGGGAATAGATGCTGCCTGGAGAGCCGAAGGAGTTCTGACAATCTGAACTCAAGAGGACATTTGGCAACAACTTGCTGTTAGAGAGCAATTCTGCACACAGTCAACAGAGATACTTGTGAAACTAAGAAACGGTCTTTCTACAGCCAATCACTGCGCAAACCTCCTGTATTGTTTATATAAATGAAAAAGGCCGACCGGAAGTTTTAGCTTCACTGAAGTTTGGAAGATTATCTATATTCCCGACAGGCAGGCAACAGGAGGGGACGGTGGGAGATGTGATAACTGGAAATAGAATCAAAGACACAGGAAGTTACCACAATATTATGTCATGTGACTGGTTGGGTACATTCAGACTGAAGAGTCGACAGCTTGTAAAATCAGTTGGAGTTATATCATACTTTAGGGTAAGGTACTAGTGTCTTTGATACCTTCTGTTGTTTTTTTGTTCAAATTAAGTCTAATAAAAACTAAAAACTAAGAGCACCTGTGCAGCATCCTTAGCTATAACACACACATTTAGGTCAGTTAGGGCTGCACGAGGTGTTTCATGCCTGTCAATGCTGAGATTGTTGTGCATGGTGCTGTACAGAAAAGCCACTGTTGCTGCCAGTCGTGTACGTCTTACTGTGCTGCTTTGGTGACATCAGTAAAGAAGCGCAGACATTCACAGATTGAACAGAGCGAGATGTTGCAACAGTTTGAATTTCTTCTCCTCTGCTTCCTGTACTAACAAGGAGAGATGTACGAAAGGTGACACGTATCTTTCAGGAGAATACTGCAGTGGGTGCATGTGCCATAACGGCATGCATAATGCAGGTGGCAAAGCAAATATTGCAGCAGGTGCATGTGGCCCTATCTCTGTTTGTCTAAAGAGAGTCTAAAGTGTCTATTGTTTTGATGACTGTGTCACATAAAATAAATGGTTTGGCAAGGTTTTTCCGGCTGTCTGCACGTTGGGGCTAAACCTCCAGTCTGCAGGCTGCTGCTGCCTGATCTCAGCTACTGTCTGCACGTGCAAACAGAGCTAGCATTACTGAGTAATTCTGTTTTAATATGTACGTTTTCTTTCATTAACCACTCTGGCCAACATGTGTGATATATGAACCTTATCAGGTTTATGAAACTTTAGTTAACTCCTGTAGCACATGCAGCCTTGGAGATGGACGTCAGCTCCTGCCATGTTCAGCGTTACGAAACAGTCAGGTTACACAGGTGCAGGTGCTGTCAGCGTTTCAGAACTGAATGTTCCAAATATAACAAAATTCACCTTTTTTATGTTAATTTGAATTTCTCTGCACACATTGACATTTAATCATGTCACACCGTGACTTTAATTCAGTGCTTTTGGGCCTTAATATATTTCAATTTACTTTTTTAAGCCTCCTGTTATGTTGCAGGTCAAATTGACCTGAACTGAAATATAAGTCAGGTAAAACTGTCTGCACCAAGTCACCTAAGTCACAATGTAAGCAGTGAGCTGGTCATGTCCAACTCACTACAGAAAATCATTCTCCAAATGACCGCATGTTTTAGAGAAGAACTGGAGGAATGGACAGTCCCCTGACGGGGGAAGCCGGACAGCCCGCCTGTGGGATTCAGAGCCCTGTATTTTGTGCCACAATGTCTGTAAGGCTTCATATTTTCTGAAGAGTAATCCGATTTGATAATTGACAGACGAGCGGCGTCAAGCTTGTAGTTATGATTATTCCTTACAAGAATTAAAATGGATTTTAAAAAAATCAATGTCAAGAAAAATGACTTTTTAAAATTTAAATAAAAAATGTTATACATTTTTTATGAAAAATTAGTGATACATCCTCATTGAACCGTGATGTGTGAGACATATAGAGCAGTATTCACTAAATATTGATTGACATGGTTGGTAATAATGAGATATAAACCCTTTGGACACGTTTGTGTACCTGCCCCGGGTCAGATTAACCCAAGAACATCACTGCTGTACCTGAGAAACAAATATGACAGAGGGCTTAAAAACTAAAATCATCTCCATGACAGACTTCATGCATGAAATCCTGCCAATAACATTCTGTTGTTATGAAGGTTTGGACTCGGGATGCTGTTGAGGGATGTTCTCGTGGCATTCCAACAAAGTGATTTATTCCACGGACAAATTTGAGGAGAGGCCACACCAAAAAGTGACTGGGAATGCATCCAGCCTTCTCAATCCAAGGAAAAGTCATCTTTCTTGTCACAGCAGTGTACATTGTTCTGTCATTATAGCTGCCTGTCCCATGGTGATCATCTTAGGCCTGTAGTTTTCTCTTTGTGACAATTAAACCTGTCAGCTGATTTACTGAGGCCAGCGCTTCCCCCGAAACAGTTGAGCCGTAACGATAAACACCGTCTTCCTTTTGTTTCCCCCCAGCAGCTTAGACTGTGAGCTCTACTGCCATTTAAAGCACTTAAACATTAGACTTTCCTCTCTAACACGTATTGATTTAGACCACTTTCCACACAGCTTTGATCATCTATGAACTATGGCTGCATTTCCAAGTATCATAAAGGCTGTTCTGCTCTTAACATTCATTAGAAGTCACCTGTGTCTGACTCAACTGATGCTTTTGGCACTTCTTACAGGCCAGTAAATTACTTATTGATTACCTAACATCACTTTCACTGGGTTCCATCATTGTAGGAAAGAACCGTCTGTAGTCCAGCGTGGGATTAAACACAAAATGACCCTGAATTAAATGGAAAGGCCAGAGGGCAAGTTTAGAAGGTGTAGACAGATGATGATTCCAGGAATAGGATTTAAGTGAGGAGAGACGTGTTATTCTGTGGCAGCACTTTGGCACAGGTACACCGTGGCTCAGACGTGGTTCACATCCAATCCCTGTGGCTATCTTTGTCTGTCCCAGCGACAGGAACTCTGCCTACCCTATTCTTTTTCAGGCTTAAATGCCAAACTGATCCTTTGTGCCCTTCTTGAAATAGAAAATCGAACTGAACTGACCTCTGAGATAAGTCTTAGTCTTAAGTTTCAAAGTGAAATTATCTGCTTCTTGAAAGAAATGATGCCACTGGACAGGAAACTCTATCCAAACAAAGTGGATACTGTTGGTATTCAAAGCAACGTAATTCTGTGTTTAAGAAGATGATTCAATTTTAGCTGATGAAAAAAGTCCAACATAAAAAGTTGAAGAAGTAGCTGCAAAGCTGAACCAAAGAGTTACACAATTCTTTAAATAATCAGAAATCAGAAAGGAATCAAAAACTCAACCCAACAGCCAGAAATAAAAAACACTAAATCCTGTCTAAACACTACGACAGCGACAGTTAGTAATATAATCACAGATATCATAAAAGTTTGATTACAAATATTTATCAGTTTGTGTTCAAATTTCCTTTTAAGGAGCAGAATCTCTGCTCGCCATCTGAGACCGAGGCGTGTGCGCAGTGGCACGCTGATATAATGGAAGCCTATCAGGTTACTGCATGCAGCAGGTTGGTCATCGAGTGTCATTCAAGACTCGGGGACATTATACTGTAGATTTTAGAGCCATGACTACTGAGGCATTAATAGGCCCCTGTGATTGTTGTTACGTGAGCATAAGCTTAGAGGGAACACATGACAGCAGGCCGCTGGCTACGTCCTCTCCTCCATAATCACCTCTATTTGGAGGGGTTAAAGGAAGGGCCATAAAACATGACCTTTTCAAAGGCTCTAATCTCTTTCCTTGGGGCCATTCCCAATGTGACGCTTTTACAAGTCCCTTCTGACACCATTGACTGTGTTCATGGACACTAAACATGGAGAACTACAGATTAACACAGTCAGAGATGAAAGGAGGGGAGGGGTGAAGGGCAATAGAAGGACTTCCTGACATATGGTCTAAGTCACTATGACAAACATCAAGAAGGGCAGAGAGAATACGATGCTGATTAGCAACAAGCATCTGGTTCAGTTTCCCTCCATTACATAAACAGTCATCTGTCATGTACACACTAAAGGAACAGCCTGTATGAACATAAAGGCCAGCATATGTACAGTGTATTTAAAAGCAGTCGTCATCTACAGAAAGCACACTTTTCAGTCTAAGGCAGTTTTTTGTTGTTTTGGCTCAGTGTTTGCTTCTTTTATTTACAGAATAAACGCACTGTTAGTTCATGTCTTAAATATGGTGGCCAACTTAAGAAAACACCAGCTAATAGAAAATGCTGCAAAAATACATCACATATGATGATGCACTGAAACACTTCCTTTGTGTTTTATTCAGCATCTGCTGAGTTTTGGGAGTTTTTGTTTTTTTTCTGAAGTTGCAGTGTATTTGACCTCTCAGGGCCACCATACTTCAATCCTTTCAAAAACATTTGTGAAGGTACATGAAGTTATGACTATTTTTTGGTCAACTAATAACAAATTCTAATGTCTCTGCATATGCTGAGACATTTCTCACATTGAAAACAGATGTGTGACCACCAAACTGTAAGAGACGGTAAAAGGTCGAAAAAGTAAGAGCACTTCAGTGAACAAGAGAAAACGATGAAGCATGTTGCTCGAGTCCTCTCAGGCCTAACTGGGTCCTCTTTGCTTACATTAGAGAGATGTTCTGATTCATGCTTTCAACATTCTCACTGTCCTCTACTTTCCTCTAACCTTTTAGACCAACTCCTAGAATAGGTACTCTATAAATAGCCCCCTTAACACACACCCTAACACACACACACACACACACACACCGAACTCATATTAAAGGACATCTTACCCTCAGGAAAAAGAACTTCTGGACCAAGCTGCAACCATCAGTGCTGACAATAAATGGCCAAAACACTGCACTTCCTCTAACGGCCGCTTTACATTGCCTCCAAAGTGAGACAATTCCCACAAACTTCCATGTTTGCATCCAGGCTGTATGGATACTTCCCCCCCTTGAAACTGTATGATGGATGGCACATCCTGTCCAAGACACTTGTACTGGGGTTTCAGGCAATAAAGTTCTAGTATGTTATTAGTAGCACTAATGTCTAATTAGTGCATTGCAGCTTTTTTATGGATGGATTAGGGCTGTAGCCTGTTTTGTGCTAGCATTACCTGAAAACTTCTCTGGCCTGCTATCCAAGTGAGGAAATGTTGGCTGCAAAAAAACACCCCAAAATGTTACCATTAAGGTTTCAAAATGCAAAGTCCATAACCAATGGGTGAGTTATGGTCATCTGTTGTACAATCCACATTCAAAACATACATAAACTGCTTCTTTGACCTCTTATATTCCATATTAACATGAATCCAGCGCGACTCATCGTGACTGACAGTTTCAACAGTGACAGGAGTGGCTCGCATTTCCTCTGGAGTGAACGGGTTAGGGTGCTAATTCAGGGGTACTTTGTAACAAATGGAGACCTCCTGAGATTGTAGCTCGGAGATGAGCCATGATAGGAAATCTGTTCTTTTTAGTTCAGGGAGCACAGTTGGAAACTGGTCAATGTCCAGAAGAAAGCAGAGTAACAAACTGCATTAAGTTAACACTACGCAGTACAGCATCAAGAGTCTCACCATAATGCAAAAAAACAAACTGACCAAAGTGTTTTGGATGTAAACCAGTTGACCAGTTGACCAAACCAGTTAACAGGACTAAGAATGAATTGATTCACCGCGTTGCTTCACAGCATAGATAATGACCTCACTGAGCTCCAGAGAAATAATACACTTTAACTTGAGGAGATCTTTAGTGAGAAACTAGGAGCTTGCAGTGGCATAAGTGTGTACTCAAGAGTTCATCTGCAGTTTTTCTGTATGCTAGGCTTTCTAAATGTTGAAGGGGGAAATCTTTTTTCAAAGACCCAAAGAACAAGGACTGACAAGGCACTGAATAACGGCACAAAGTACCTACGTTGTTTAGCAGGTTGGTTTCAGTTTGAGAGGATAACTGACACTGACTGCCACTGACAAGGAAAGTATGTAAATATTAATTAAGTGATCAGACATGAAATCTAGAGGAACTAAGCAGTTGTATAGATCGATAAAGGGCTATTTCTTTGGAGTGTAAGAATTGGAAAAACAAATTCTGACCTGTGTGCCTGTCATGGTCGTCATACCGCAGGCTTAGAGCTCTTTAAACACTTGTTGGGAAACCCATCAGCACTTTGTGGCCTTGGTCCTGAGGTTGCTGAGTGTGTGAGCGTTGGGGTGGCCAGAACACCCGTATGTGAGTGACTTTACATGTCAAAACCTATAAACCACACAATAACCAACAATTCTGAAAAAGCTTTGGACTCTCTGACCTGAGGAAACTTTTGGGTGAAGTGGCTTACATAAGCACATGACCTGCTCGAGCACATAAGTATCATAAAAGGGACAATGTGGCAGCCAATCAAATATTTGACTTTCTATGTGTCTAAGCCAAAATTCTTAAAACAAAATAATCTATAAACTGCTAAGAGATGCTTGTAAAAGTGTCATTTGCCATCCAAATATTAATTCCCATTCATCAACAATGTCTACACACTATGAATAACTCTGGGGACACGTCCAAAATGCTTTATGGATTCAAGCAGAGTAGCGTTTACATGTGACAGCCTCAGACAGTTCAATGGACCGATGCACATACTCGGTCTGTATAAACAGACCAAAGTGGGTTAGAGCCTTGAAAGTAACACAGTTTCACACAGTAACTCTATAACCTGCACGCTACACGAGTTCTCCAATCTGTCTGATAGCTTTAGTCAACAGAAAGGACGGAAACCGGCGTGTATCATACCATAATTCAGCATGTGGTGGTTAATATTTTCTTTAATTTTCTTGATTGTCTATCAGAAATAGAACAACTTTGATGTGTTTGAGCAGAAAAAAGCAGTGCAGATATTTTTAGATTAAAAGCATTTAGTGATTTCTGCAGATTTGTACTCTTCTTAGTGTGGAAGCACCTCTGAGACAGCATTTTGACTGTAACGGGACGCTAAACCTGAGTCATATTTTAAGAGTTGGTAAGGCACAGAAGATGACTCACCCCATATACTCAGTGAGAGGAAAACACTGGGGTATATTTCACTTCAACAAAGAAATATCAGACGAACAACAACGTGACTCTGCTGCTTTGGCTTGTTCCTTCTAATCGGGGCTTAGAAACAGCTTTTTTCCAGCTGGTTTCATGCAAGCCAGTAAATGTAAGGCTTATGTATACATGGATTATGAAAACCAACCACCCAAGCCATTTTAAACTTTAATGCCATCTGAAAGTAGCACAGATATAGACCTCCACCTGTTTATATGTGAGCGGTAAAACTCGCCCCACACTCGATGCACACTTTGACTTCTTGCCATATCTCTGCCGAAGTAGAAAATTCCCCCACATGCATGATTCCTAGATATCCGTCTATATTCCTCCTTTGGATATAGACGGATATCTGAATCTGGATTTGTTTGGGATATTATGACTCAGTGTTTTCTTATTTCAATTCATATTTGTGTATTTGTGAGGTTATTGGGATACAGCTTGGAGGGACTGAACCAAGTTCTTACTGCAGTTAAATAAACAAAGCAGAATCTTGGGATTCAGATCAGGTATTTTAATAAACCTTGGTCTACACGAGGACAACGGTCACCAACAGTGGACAAAGAAACAGGACAGGTTCAGAGAGTTGTGCCAAAATTGCTGCATAATACACAGAGCAGCTGTATGCAGTCATGCAAACACTACCCCCTTATTCTTTTCTATAAGTCTATAACCACTAAAACTTTGCAGAAACTGGATCATGCAACAGGACCACAGGACAGTTCAAATACAGCAACAGAGTGGCCCAATCAAAGCCAAGAACCCAACTCGACTGAGAAGCTGTGATGGGAACTTAAGACAGCTGTGCATAAACAAATGTGAACTGAAGATGGTGTAAAGACGTGTTAGTCCTCCACAGCAAAGCAAGAGACTGATAAAGTCTGACGTCTCCTAAATGAGACAACTCCATGGACGTGGCGTGATGAAATGTCTTACCCATGACATTTAGAGAATATGCCTTTGAAACACGTACTCAGCTGGAACCAGTTAGATACAATATCACGCATGTTTCTGAATCACATAGCAACATATGACAGCAAAGTAAAAATATACACTGAGAGTCCCGTGAGGGCAGATTTCATGTGAAGGACACAACAAGACAGGCAACATGTAGACAACCAGACTACACCCTGTCAGATATGAAGTTCTTCCACATCCAGCAGCCTTATACTTACATGCTGGGCATGAATTTCATTGCTGTGCTGGGAGCTGGTTAGTTCTAGAGCATGTATGCCGTTAATGTGTATGAATGCATGTGTGTGGCAGCAGGTGGTGCAGTGACGTTAGTGTCATCATGTGATGTTGAGCGTGGAGAGCCAGAGCTGCACAGATGGTGTCGAGGCAGGGCTCCTCCAGTGTCGTGGCCCCGCCGCCGTCTGTGCTCACAGACGGTGAGCAAGAGATCAAAAGGGATGGCAGAGACACACATGACAGAGACAACTGCAGAACATGTTCACATTCTCAGGTCTTTAAAACAAGGTAAGTGATGCCTTCACCATAAAGGCTCCATCAACTGATTTTCGACTCGTCTCCCCGGTGAAAAACGGAAAGCTAAGGCCAAGCAGTAATCAGGGTTTGGGAGAACCCTGGTTGGCAAATAAACATTAATAGAAGTAATTTCACTATTTGGTAGGACAGAGCATTCCCATTCCCGTAACATGCCGATGATTTGTCCCGAGGCGTCTCATAGCAACGTGAAAAGTACCCTTCAGCGTCCTTATGATGCGCTCCAGATTCTCAACTGAATCCAATAGAATGCTGCTCGCAGTGGTAACACACGCCCCAGCCGTCTGTTCCAGCCCTAACCACAACATAACCATCAGACAGAGTTTTCCAAAGCGATTCATGATCAGAGCGTAAAACACATTTACATGTATAGATTCACTCCAAACAGCTCTCATGCCTCTGAACGCGTAACATAGTGGCGATTTGTCACAAAGCGTCGGTGTGTGACGAGCTGGCATGAGAACGTGTTGCCTTTTGTGATAACTTTCATCCTTTATGAGTGTGCAAAAGCTTGAGTAGTACAAAAAGCATAAAACTGTTAAACTTGACAAGAAGAAAGTTCATGTAGTGATGCTGGAACTCAAACCAGTTCAATCTTTCAGAATGTAAACATCCTTAACATCGCCTATTAGATCCTTCAATTTATTTTGCATTGCCTCTAATGATTTCTGTTATGATCATAATTTAATGATTGCTTGGTGATTCTGCTCAGCCTGCTTCACTCTGAGGGTGTCTGTACTCGGGCTAGACCAGTCTATCAAAAATCTACCCGTTGTTTCTGATCCAGTCCAGACAATTAGTGATTTTGGTCTTACATTTGTGAAGCTACCAGTGGCTGAATTTGAGAATATAATATTTAATATAACATAAGTCACATTTCATGATCTGTCATTGTGTTTCTTGCTAAATTCTCAAGAAGAAGGCTCAGCACAAATAATTACGGAAGCTGTAAAAGTAAAGGCTTAGACATTTAAAAGATGGTGAGGGGCCCAAAGTGGGTCAAGAAATATCCCCCACACGACTGCACCATCAGCAGCAGATTAAACTGGTGATACGAGGTAGGGTGCTTTGTGGCTGCCATCCAAATGTCACTGCAAAAATCGAGACTCACCTGACCAGGAAACTCTTTCCCAATCATCTGCTGTTCAATATTATTGATCCTGTGTGAATTATAGCTTCCTGATCTTAGCTCACAGCAGTGGCACACGGTGCAACTTTAAGCATGGCCCCAAACTAAATGACAACAAAGGAAATTCAAAGTTGGAGGTCTAAAACTTTCCTGAGTGCAATCTAACCAGATGCTGAAAGCTGAAGTGGGCAGGTGATGAAGATGGAGCTTTATTGGCTGTCACCCTCATTAAGCTATCTTAGTGTTTGGAAAGCTACTTATACCCACACTCTAAGTGTAGGTCTAAGTGAAAATGAGACCCTCTCCACAAACGCACTAGCCTCCTTCAACATGCTGCTTAAGTGACTTCTAATGTGAAGAGAGTCATGGATGGAGGTGAGCTTGGCAGAGAATGAATAGCATAATTGCCTGTGTCTGAGGAGGCTGAGAATATGAGGGTCCTACAGAGGAGAGGGTTATATTTACATGCTAGGTCGTGTGCAGACACACCATGGCATTTAAATCTGACACGTTACACAAACCTGTAGATCTCACACAGCGCCTCGTTGTTTTTAACTCCCGTGCCTGCTTGGTGCATAAATAGTGGGATGGCTTTAGTGCAAACATGCTGCAGTAGAACAAGTGGGAACCTGCGCTGCTCATTGATGACATCACTGACTTCAGAAAATGATTAAGGGGATGAAGGTTTAGCTCCAGTTTGTGCTCCACAGCTTCCCAGTATATTGACTGGCTGCACATACACTCTGGTCAAAACAACTCAAAGAAACACTTGAGGAGCTCCTTAGATTGTTGTCACGTGGATGACTGAGAACATACACAGAAAGATTTTATTGTGCTTTTAAATCATGTAAGCTTGAGATGAACAAAATCTAGAAAGAGGTATTTATCAGAACTCTGGTGGGTAAATGAATAAACAAACCTTGGAGTAGTGAGGGGGTGGTACTATTCAAGGAAAGAACAATGCAATTCTTAACCTTTGAGATTAAAGAGATTAAATTTTATTTTATCCTGCTTATCCAACACTGGAAGTCCTGGACGGGTCGTCAGCCTATTGCAGGGCTAACATAGAAACATACAACCCGTTTGCATCCACAGTTTTCCCTACAGTGAACTTTGATTAACCACTGAAGCTAACATGTTTGCTTTGGATTGTGGGAGAGGAAAGCCACACGTGCACATGCAAACTCTACACAGAACGGCCCAGCTGGAGAGTCCAACCAAGAACCTTGCTGCTAACCGCTCACTGCTTATGTCTGATGAATTTGAAAGCATAATCCCAAATATTTACAGTCTTGGAGTTTTTTCTCTTTCTCAGTATTCTCCATGATATGCACTTGTAAAGCGTGGCTGCATATACCACTGGCCTTTTATTGACTTGAGTCAGCATTTTTATGAAGATCAGACCATTAAATGTGCAGTCGGACGAACTCAGCATGTTAACTGTTATTCTGAGCACCAGATTTCTCAATAGTCTGCTGTCCTTCAGTGACCCACACCTGAGTAAGGCTTATTCTAGCAAGGCTTCTGGCTTTCTGCTTCCTCAAGTTAAAAGTGCAATCCCGTCAAAGTCAAGCCGTTTACCTGAACAGCAGACCCATTTCAGCATCTGGGCAAATGTGATACCGGAGGTCATTTAAATAAAACTCCAGACACGCAGTGACTTAGCTCTTTCTCTTTTTTACAGCAACCATCCTGCCTGCTGTCCTCTCCTTCTCATCTAGTGCTCATAAAAGGCCAACAGGCTGCAGGTATTTTAGGTTGGTGCTTCAGTAAACTAACCCTTTTCTTTTCTTATTATATCTTCCAAATAAAGATGGTAGCTCTGGCTGATGGATCCACGTTTCTCTCTCATGTCTCTGACTGACCTGGGCTCTCACAAACGTGCTCATTTCATCTATTAATATTGTCAGTTGCACTAATAAAGTTCTTATCTTCTTGCTAAATGATAAAATAAGATTTTTAAGTAGTGTATGCTAATTCTTACTACAAGCTTCCATAAATGCTTTCATTAAACCTGTGACTATGTGCGACATACAACCCTCACATCACTAAACAAACAGATACACGCGGTCCAGCCGGTCTAGTCTACACACAGACTTTTCTGCTTTCATTATTATGTTTAGTTGGACACATTTCATCACAGCTATATTCACAAGACTGTGTTGCTCTGCACATGATGCTCTTTATCCTGATAGAACTATGGAGTAGCTGTTGTAGTTGGCCAAGGGATTTTCAACGTAGTATTTCTAAACACACTAGTTTTCCTTAGGAAGCATCCATTATTTCTATTTGCACACAATAACAACATGATTTCAGAAACTTTTCCAGAGTTAAAATCAAAACCATTCACCTCCTGAAAAGCTGACTGTAGCACAAACCACTCCTGTGCTTGCTTTGCTTGTAATATTAAGTTCAAACTGAGAATCATCTTCCAATTTACACACACTATAAAAACTTCAGCAAATAATAAAGCTTGTTTGTTTGTTTGTTTAAGCTGTCATTTAAGTAAACAGAAAGACATCAGTTGAGAAAAACAAATGATTTATATTCACAAAGTAGGAAACACTTATATGAAGTTTTCATAGGTTTTCCAAGTGTCGAGAACTGGAGTGAGAAGAGAGCCACACAGCACAGGCGTGGTTTCAAAGACTCAGGAAGGAAAACTAATGAGAGATGTGTCCAAAGACACGAGTGAAGACACATTCAAGCCAGACTACAGTATGCTTGGGACCAGTGTGGGACGGTTACTTTTAAAATGTATTCCACTACAGATTACAGAATACATGCCCCAAAATCTATTTTGTAACATATTCCGTTACGTTACTCAATGAGAGTATTCTGAATACTTTGGATTACTTAATATATTATCATGCTTTTTACAGCTACATGAATGTACCATTGCTGTGTGATTTATTACTATTATTGAAGGCTACTCTCCATACCAATACCAACTAGATGTTTAAATCTTAATATAAATGAGTAACAGTAGGTGGACATTAGGTAAGGCTGCACTTTTTGCAGCGATCTCATATAGAAAACTATTCCGCGCGTATATAAAACAGGTGCGTGGCTCCGAACCGTAGTAACAATAATAATAATAATAATAATAATAATAATAATAAACTTTAATTATAAAGCACACTTAAAAACCAAGGGTATGCCAAGGTGCTTAACAAGTAACATAGAGAATAGAAGGAAGATAATAGAAATAGGACCAAAGCAAGTACTAGGTATGCAAGCAGGTAGCTGTCACTGATACATAGGAAGGCAACAGGTACAGAGCAAACAAGAAATTAAATGAGCATAAAAGTGCATAATATAAAATCATAAAAGAAATATTAACTAGAGGGGAAGGCAAGATTGAATAAGTGGGTTTTTAGTCGTGATTTGAACAGTGCAGTGGAATCAGATGGGCGGAGGTCGAGAGGAAGGGTATTCCACAGTACCGGGGCAGCCAGAGCAAACGCACGGTCACCCCGGGACTTCAGCCGAGATCTGGGTTGGGTCAGAAGTAGTTGAGTGGCAGATCTGAGTGTTCTAGCAGGAGTATGTGGTTTGAGAAGTTCACTGAGATAACTTGGCGCTAATTTATTAACAGTTTTGAATGTGAGGAGTAGTATTTTAAATTGAATACGGTACTTTATGGGCAGCCAATGCAAGCTAGCTAGAACAGGAGTAATAGGGCAAAATTTCCTGGTACCAGTCAAGAGGTGGGCTGCTGCATTTTGGACTGTTTGCAGTCTAAGAAGAAGAGAAGAGGGAAGACCGTAGTACAAGGAGTTACAATAATCCAACCTGGAGGTCACAAAAGCGTGAATAAGCTTCTCCAGGTCCTCATGTGGAACATAATGCCTAGCCTTAGAGATAAGGCGCAGTTGGTGGAAGCTAGATCTCACTACAGCAAACACTTGCTTATCGAGATTGAGCGAGCTATCCAGCAGTACACCCAAGTTACTGACATAGTCACAGGAAGAGCTAGCAAAGGAACCCAGGGCAGCACAGAGTCGGGCACGAGGGATTTTACTGTTGAACACCACAATCTCAGTCTTCTTATCATTTAAAACAAGAGAATTACTCAGGAACCATTCTTTGACCTCCCGCATGCATTCTTGAAAGTAGTGTAGGGACACAGCAAGGTCGTCAGTAAGTTCAAAATAGATCTGTATGTCATCGGCGTAACAGTGGAAGGCGATATTGTATTTTTCAAAGATTGCGCCTAGAGGGAGCAAATACAATGAGAAGAGAAGCTTAGAGATCGGTCTGTATTTTGAAAAAGGGACCTCTGGCTAATATGTCGGGTTCATGTCGGGCTCGTAGCCGAAAACTAGCTTTACTTTGTTGTCTGGGTCAACTTTGCTAGCGAGAGACAGAGAGAGGCGTTGAAAGGCTGCTCCAACAGAACTTATTGTTTCATAGGAAAACACGAACACAGTGTACAGTTGAGTCCTAATAGCTTACTTACAGCTGGGCTCGTCAGGCACTCTTTTTGGCTGCAGTGGTTATTATTATATTTGCATGCTTCCAGCTCCCGTTTCTGCTCGGTGACACCTCGTACTTTTCCTTTCTCTCCCTCCCTCGCTCACAGACACATAACGAGTATGGTAGTCCATTCTCACTGCAACACGGACTACACTGCCCATGAGGCTACACTCTTTAGGGCTATGCCTGTAACACTCTGCCTATTGCCTTCATATTAAATCATTTTTGTGAATAATTTTTTAAAATATTTCTTCACGTCATTATGCGGGCCGCAAGTAGGTGACACGGGCCGCGAGATTGAGACACAGGCATTAGAGCCTCTTAATGCGTGTTTTGTTTGGGGCGTGGAAACTGAAAATAGAGAGGGCATAGCCGAACATATGAAACAGGAAAATACTGCCGTGTAATCCCTTTATTTCAGCAAAGTAGCTGTATTCTGAATACCACCTTTTTAAACGGTAACTGTAACAGAATACAGTTGCTCATATTTTGTATTTTAAATACGTAACAGCGGTACATGTATTCCGTTACACCGCAACACTGCTTGGGACAACCTGGACAGAGACGGTGCATCATTGAAACTAGAGCTGATTGGAGAAAGAAGGCAGAGGGAGCGAGTACAACGCTGTGGGGAAGATTCACTGCTTATTGTCAAGGTGGAAAGAATTATGAAGGATGTGCGAAGATTTTGAAAAAAAACCTCAAGTGGTCATCAGTGTGTGTACCAGCACAATGACAACATGCCTCGCTCCCGGTGAAGACCACAAGAAATGTTGCTGACTGGCCTTCACAAAGCTAACTTGTGACCAGTTCAGAGAACAGAATGGCCCAAAGTCAGACTAAAACAAGCAGGTTTAGAAGAGTATTTTGTGGACAAATGAAACTTGGATCAAACGATGTCAAAATGATTTGATTTTCTCACATATGGAGAAGGCTAGTGTGGACATATTACACCTGTAAAACAAGCTGAAAGCAGTGTGATGGATGGTTTCTAATTTCCAATGTCACTTGTATTTACTGGTGACAAAAGACTAAAGCAGACACATAAAGACAGTCTGCTCATACTGAGCCACAGCAGTCGTGCTGACTGACACTCCTATTGTATTGGCATGCACACATAATACTGTCTGCATGCATTCTGTTGCTGCCTGAAACATTACAGCTCTTCTGGCAGCAAACAACAGTGGCAATTTAAGATATATGACACAGCAGGAGGCACTATTGTCTGTGGAACAGTGTCATGCACCTGCTCAGGTGAGGATTGCCACACACTGGGAGCCTGGCACTGATGTAGTTGTCCTTGGATAACAGTAGGCATAATGCTGAGAGCTGCATTTGGTGCGCTTGAGCGGTTTTGAAGTCAAACTCTTATAATGGCTCCTCTGCCTGCAGGAACAGATGCCCGGTGACCCTCTACACCGACCCATATGTGGGAAAATAATCTGATCCCACAACATTCAGGTTAACTGTTCCAGAGGAGCATTCAAGGAACAGGTGGGAGCGCTCAGGCTGGAAGTGAGCTTCATCAAGACGTGCGCATCAAGCAATCAGCTGAAACTCTTATTTAGACTAACTCAAAAGTGAAAAGTGCCTCATCGTATTCAAACTCCAATACATACAGTGTGCAGCTCCAGAGTCACAGGAAACCTTCGAAATATACAGAATACCAGGAAGCATCCTTCACTCCCATTAGCACAGGGGTGGGCAACTCCAGGCCTCGAGAGTCCTGCAGGTTTTAGATCTCACCCTGGGTCAACACACCTGAATCACATGATTAGTTCATTCAAGGGCACATCTAAAACACGCAGGACACCAGCCCTCGAGGCCTGGAGTTGGACACCCCTGCATTAGCAGTTCTTTCACTCATTCACTACAAAGTCGAAGAAATGCTTAAACGCGTGATTCGCCCACTGCATCACCAATGGTTTCATCTGTTGTTTCTTCACAGTCTGTGTGAAGGCTTTCCATAAAACCAGAAAAATCAAAGCTCTGCTAACTGCAACCTTAATTATGCACCTTTTCCCTTTCGCTTTTATTCATAGAGATCTGATATTCTGGCAAAAACATCAAAGATGGAGAGTTAAAAATAGTTTTTCAACCGTTAACACAGCCATTAGAAGCTCTGAAGTACACTGCTGTCCAAAATGGACACGGCCACTATCATGCAACACAAAGTAAGACACAGCAGCAGTTAGGTCCTCTGCTTCATCCACTGTCAAACGTTTCCTCGGAGGACGGGCTGATAATGAAACTGTCTGCCAGGTGGAATCAGTGAGCTGACCTGCAGCAGCAGTGTGCTTCTCTCTGGTATTCACACGGTTACGCGTCACTGACACAGGCATGACTTTCAGGCACGATCTGATATCGTCGTGTTGGTGTTGTTCCCAGATCATCATACTAAATGTTGTTCCAGGATCAACATTGCAAGTGACCAATCAGAATGTTGTGACGTCATACTTTTGCGACTTCGGGAAAAACCGCCGTAAAACAAAAAACTGTACTTAAGCTGCGAGAAACCGCCTCTGTCGGCCGATCAACGGACCCTGACCCTTTAATAAACGCTAAGCAGAATTGATATTGTCCTTGCAACATTGGAATTTCATAAATGCACGAATGGCTTGGCGCGCAAAAGAATAACGTCACAACAATGTTGTTGTGCCAGCCTCACACCTGCAACACTGACGTGTGAGTGGCTCAGCGTTGTCCTTTGAAAAAAAAAAGCTCCTCTTTTGAAACATTTACACAAAACTTATGCAGAATATTTTTTTCCCAAATGGATCGACTCCACCTCACTCACACTCAGAGGGGTTTTTCTCTAGCTGAGATAATATCAAGGCTCCCATCCATATCATCTCTGCATAAACAGGTACTGTTTGGACTGTATGTAAGAAGACAGCAAACATAGTGCTTTGGCCCCGTGTGCTTCCTGTCAGCACAATAACTTCATCTTTAACCAAACACCAAGATAACAGTCGGACAGTCGCACACTGGAGCATTATAACACTTGTATGAGAATGCTTATAAACTGCTGCTGAACCTTTAATTTAATACATTTTAATTCAAAATTTGACCATAACTAATGGGCCATAGTGTATTCAGAGCAAATGATTTTTTATCACGATACTGGAAACATACTGGGAACACACTCTCTATGGATAGTGACAAAACAACGACAGATGACCTGATCATCAATATTTCCAATCCTAAACAAAATAAGTTAAAGAACAGAAATATAAATAATGTCTTTGCTTATAAATCAAATCTCTGCTAATATAACTAATTAAGTTATATTATTAAGTTAATCAACCTCATTAATGTAACTTGATTTCAGTAAATGTTTTTAAAACACTGAGTTTCACATTGTTGACACGATGATGATGAAATAAATAACAGTGAGTCACAAACACTGTGTCTTTGGCCCATTTAGTCCCATATCAACCATTAATAAATCTTACTTGCCCTTCCTTCATATGTCATATTAACTATTTACCTGAATTTATAATAATAATGATACTTTCATACTAGTTTTTCTACTTGACGCTGTGTTGTGTTCAGGTTCATGTAGATGCTGGTTTGCAGTGTCAGGAACTTTATAACATGTTAATATTAGGAGCTCATCATCATGACAAATAATTAGAATTTACACACAGAGACAAATTGTTGACATGTTGCAGTCAGTTTGTATTAATGCATGCACATCTGCAGTGTGTGTGTGTGTGTGTGTGTGTGTGTGTGTGTGTGTGTGTGCAGCAGCTGGTTGAACTCTGTTTGTCATCCTGGATGTTTACAGGTCATTATTATTCTCAATGATCCTCCGAATGAACTATGACATTTATTTTTATTACATATTTCTATATATGCTGATTAGCATGCTGATCAACATTATCACAAAAATACAAATCATTCCCATTATATTAGGGTGACCAACCGTCCTCTTTTCCCCGGACATGTCCACTTTTCACGTTGTGTCCGGGGCGTCCGAGGGGATTTTCAAGATTGATAAAAATGTCCGGGTTTTCCAACAGAGGACCCATGTGTGTGACGTCATCCCCGAACTGCTGCTTTGTGAGCGCTTGTTCTGCGCTCATAGACGGGACAGACAGCGCGCAGCAAAGCGCCTACTATATTATCATTATAATGATGTTTAAAAGACATGACATATTGTATTTCACAATTCATTAACCGCACAGAGAAGGCATCGTTTTAATATGTTAATTATGTTTCTTTCAGCAAGTTTTTCATGACTGAGCCAAGTGTCCTCTTTTTTGGAAATTGAAATATGGTCACCCGACATCATATGCATTTAGTTTATATCCATGAAGTCACAAACTGATGGGAAACTGAGTCCATCTATTTCATCTCGATGCACCAAAGTAGCTCTGACGAGGATCACAGACCTGCAAAGCAACCAGATCACCAACTCACTGCACACAGCTGCAGTCATTCTGTGTGGCTGTGCTTTTTATCAGGAGATGATTCCAGTCAGTGATTTCAAAAATTGAGAAAACCTAAAACTGAGATTCTGAAATTATTTAGACTAAAATGTGCTGAACTAAGGCTTTACACATTTAATGAACTTTAAATGATATAGATCAGGGGTGGGAACTCCAGGCCCTGAGAGCCGGTGTCCTGCAGGTTTTAGATCTCACCCTGGGTCTACACACCTGAATCACATGATTAGTTCATTACCAGGCCTCTGGAGAACTTTAAGGGCGTTTATCAATATGCGTACTTGTGCGTACTTGCGTTCTCGTGTACTCGTGATACGTCATCAGTCGGAGACCAAGTACTGTTCCAATTCGAAGCAGTGTTGCCAACTCCTCAGTAAGGAAAATCGCTATTGGCTGTCCTAAAAGTCGCTAGAAGTCGCTAAAT
This sequence comes from Oreochromis niloticus, assembly GCF_001858045.2. Taxonomy (NCBI): domain Eukaryota; kingdom Metazoa; phylum Chordata; class Actinopteri; order Cichliformes; family Cichlidae; genus Oreochromis; species Oreochromis niloticus. Next base: position 38,419,007 of record NC_031981.2, on the reverse strand, counting down.
GACGTCATCACCTAATTTGCATAATTGGTCACGCTAATATAATTGTAACCTATGTTGTTGGAGAGAGAAATAACATCGTGGAAGAGACATAAAGTGAGTAAAAAACGTCCTAAATGCATTTAGAGTTTATTTAGAACTACAAATTAAATTTCTTTTAGCAATTATTGTTTTTTTAATGTCACAATTCCAACCCTGCTCCTTTACCCGGGCTTGGACCGGCAAAAGTGACCCGAAATAGGCACTCTGGTGGAGTTACTTTGTGTTTGTGTGTGTTTATAAGTAGTTTTAAACCTTGTGATCCACAAAACAGCATAAGAGTAAAAGATTAAAAGAAGAACTGACTGCGTTACAGCACCCGCTGCTTGTTGAGAGTAAAAGCGATACGCGCTTTCACGTCTTTTTTTAGCGACTTTTTATAGAAAAAAAGTCGCTAGGGGGTCTGAAAACTCGCTAAATATAGCGACAAAGTCGCTAAGTTGGCAACACTGATTCGAAGTACGCATCAAGCCGAGAACGCGAAAAAGTCCCGGATGTGTTCTCGCTCCGCCCGTTTTATCGAGCATGCATCGGTGTGGACTTGGGACAGCTATATATCCCAGAATGCATTTCGTCCAAAACTCAACAGCGGACTCCCGGCACATCGTTTTCAACCCCCCCGCTCGCGGTCTTCTCACTACTCAGGTTAAAGAAACTCCAGCAGTTGTCTATAGTATTGAGTGTCCACTAGAATAGAAATAAAAGCGTTCTAACATCTCACCTGCTTGTTTTTATTAAGGTATGTACACGTATGTACATGTACACTATTTTTATTAATAGAGGTTTCACTACTGAGGTTAAAAATGATATATAAGTCACTTAGATCACTTCTAAATGTTAATGTTTGGTTTACTTCAGTGTTTTATTTGTTCCTGAGTAAACCGGTTTGGCTGTGATTACAGTTAAGCTTCATAACATGTTACTCACAGTTAAATTAGGAGGGGACGGCAGTAAAAACTCCGGACCTGTGACATCATCACGTACGCAGGTGTTCCAATTGTACATATCGCGAGTCCGTGCTCGCGTTCTCGGCGGGTACGTACTCACCGAGAACGCGAGTACGTACTCGCGTGCTTGGGCATTGATAAACGGCCTAAGACACGCTGAGGAGGTCATTTAGCCTTTAAATCAGCTGTGTTGGATCGAGGACACGTCTAAAACCTGCAGGACACCAGCCCCCGAGGCCTGGAGTTGGACACCCTGATCTAGAGCTCTTTTACTTTGGTATTACATCATTCTGTCATTTGAGTTCTATGTTCTCAAAATACACAGAATAACTTTTAATTGAATCACATTTAGTAATCATTGTTATATTTATATGGCTTTTATAAATTGCACTTCAGGTTTTGGATCATATTTTTAAAAGTGTGACTTTGCTCCAGGACTCTTATGAAGACGTTCCTGTGTAAATGCTGCCTGTTATTGCTGTTACTTTGTATTCTTTGCCTCATGCAGACTTTCCCATTGGTTGGTCTTTATCTATAAATCTGTAGTTGGGCTGTTTCCCTCTTATTATGTGTTTATATGGGTAAAAACCACAACCAACAAAGCCTTTGTTCAAATGATTGTCCCAAAAATCAGAACAAAATTAGGAAAAAAGGCTTTTAAATACGCTGCCCCTGTTTCCTGGAATAATCCACAGAGGGAATGAAATGATCAGATTTGGTTATCTTGGAAGACTTTAAGTCCATCTGATCTGTTATTGTATATTTTTCACATGTTTGTACAGGATATTGTATTTGTTGTATTTGTATTTGTAATGCTACTTATATGGTACATGTATTTTGACTTTTGTTGCCATGACGCCAGGTCTCTCTTGGAAATGAGTTTTTTAATCTCAGTGAGATTTTTACCAACTGTTAGTGCTGAATTTCAGGCTTTATTGCTGATAACTGAGGAATAAGTGTGTCGGAGTGAGCAGTCTGAGAATGATCCAGCTAAAAGTCTGCTGATATCATAACTCAAATTCAACATTGTTACAAAGTATTGAATTTTGGAGACACTTACATCCAACTGACAAGTAGTGAGCAGAGTCAGCTGAGAGGCCCCGGGGCCGCTGTCCAAAATGACCAAAGGTGTTAAATGAACTCTGAAAGGTAGAAACCTATAAATGCTGCCATGGTTGTTTTCTTTTTTAAAGCATGTAAGGATTTATTACAGCACTGGAGTCTGGGCTGATGCTGAAATCTAAATTTGATGACATACTGATCTACAGACATGTAACCTGTATGTCCACAGCTTCTGTCTTTGTTTGTAGGCTAATGTTAATCTCTCCTTCAGGAGCAGAATTCAAATAATATTTCTTTCTTCTTTTACATCTTTTACATGTTTACTGGTGCCAAATGATGATTAGTACTAAATGTCTCATTTGAAACTCACTGATTTGCATTAATTAGTATGAATTTCTGTAGCAGGCTGTGACACTGATCGCTGAGTCGAATTGGGAAAGTGAGGCTTGTGATTGAGGCTCAGATTTCATCAAAGGCGTCATAAAAATCATTAAATATTTACCATCCTGACATCCACCTGCCGGAAGCTGATCTTTCCATTTCACCCAAACACGTTTTTGGAAACGCACCATCAGTTTGAAACAAAGAAGACTGCTGCTGTACGTTTTGCTACCGAATCACAACTGTGTCAAGGAGATGTGTAGTGTAGTGTATATATTGACTAACAAGTGACAGTGGTTTGAGAGAGAAATCCCCGGGAGGCCGTCAGGTGGAAAAATCAGCCAAATCAAATCTGTGAGTCCATCTACTGTGGTGATCATGTCAAATGCAGCAAACATTCAATTAATCACCCGTATCATTTACAAAGGCATTGATACGCCTTTCAGCTATGATACCAATCTTTACAAACATGCAGAGGCTTCAAATAACCTGCAGACATCCGACATATTTAAATAGCATGAGGAAAATATATGTTCAACTCATCTTAGTCCTGTTTTATCTTGATTTTTTCCTTAATAAACGCAGTGAAGACACATCTTCCAACAAAACTCTTATCAATGAGAGGATGCAGGAGGAATTCAGTTGGCCACCAGCTACCAGGAATAAGGATAAAAGGCAGATGTTACAAGCACAATGAGAGAACTAGAGCGACAAAACAGGACTCCAACTTTGTACTGGCAAAGCTTGTGTGGTTGTTACTGAAGAACACTCAGGCATGATGCCTGTTGGAGAGAAGAGGATTGTGTGAGTGGAGGGCTCCTCTGAGACCACAGGAACCTGAATCCAGTAGAGATTTACTAATGGGATGGATTGTGTCAGGTCTGTGCCAGTAAACCATAGAATACAAACTCAGAAGCTAGGGTCAACTCGCCTTCACTTCAGTCAGTCCACAAAGCTGATTCAACAAAAGCAATGTGCTTCTTTCTGTCACTGAAGCTTAAGTCATCATATTCCAACATCATTCAAGCATCACATGTGAGCTTTAACAATGAGGAATGTTTAAATTTACCTAAAAATATTCAAACATTTGGATGTCTGCTGCATAAATGCGTCTGCTCTCAGAGCTGCAGATCCACCCAACATCACTGCCAGGTTTGTTGGGTTAGAGTTGCATTAAAAATAAATCTGAGGCATATTGTTTATTTAATATGTTCAGCACACTTTGTCCTCAGACTGATCCCAACATGGACAGTTCAGTTTTTCTCTGGTAACCTTCAATGTCACCACTTTGTGTTTGTACATGTGGTGCATCCTGTTCTTTTATAATGCAGACATGATGCATCAAATATGTTCTTGGTTTAAGACATTGAAACCTGTTAACTTGTTATGATGAATAACTGACTAATCAAGCCGATCGGTGGATTCAAGCGTTTCGATCTAAATGTATACGTCTACTGTAAAAGGCTAAACTTTAAGCAGTATTGTTATTTCAGCTACAGGCTGGTCAGACATGCTATTCCAGTGTTAAATAGTGTTTGTTTGAGTGGGTGTGATTGAGGCCTGTTGTATAAAGTGCTCTGAGGAGCGTAGAAAAGCTCTAAGTCAGAATCAGTCCATTTACCTTTGATATCAATTGATCACCGTCGTGTGGAAAGAATGTGCGGCTTATTAGCTGCCGAGTGCTCAGAGATGTTCACGGTCCATCCGTTTGGTATAATGGAACTTATAATGACACCGGGTTAACCCTGTGCAGAAATAACTGTTCAGCAGAAACATAAATAGAATATAGAAATATTGACCATTAGTGAGCCCGCATAAAATAAATGGTTGATAATGTTGACAAAGCAAAGGGATTTGTAGATTTGAGTTTAACATCCATCCTTTTCCGGTCAGGTTTTTCCTAATTAGAGAAAATCTAAATGCAAAATTTTGAAAGAAAAAAAAAAAAAACTTACAAAAATAGTCTAGCATGTGCTCTTAATTCTAACCCAAGGAGGGCTGACCACTGAGCAGATCGAGTACCATAAAATTAAATTTTGCCTTTACCTTCCATAAAGCTTTTTCTGTATGGATACATATAGTAATTACACTCTCAGCAGGGTTTATACCACGAGAGACGTCCTATCACTGTGTGCAGTGAGTAAGAAGAGAGTGGATTGTTCAGCTGAGCGTAACGTCTACCCAACAACATTTTCCGCTTCAAATCAAACAAGCTGCAGATCCCAGGAGGAAAACTGCAAAGCAGACTTAAGTGGTAGAGGTCTGCAGTCTGATAAAGGTTCATCAGCAGAGGCAGAAGAGAACGTCTTCACTCTGATTCATACAGCGATTTAAGCCTCAGCTATACATCTGAGTCATTATTTACATTATTGTGAAAATGTGTTTTTATCCAATTCCTTCTTACGTACTCGACACTATCCATTTCACATCTTATGCAGATTTCTTCCTGAAGGAAGCTATAAAATCAAAAACCTTTCTGCAGCTCCACCTCAGGCCTGACTGTGACCCTCTGGGAGGACTCTTTCACTGGCTGCAGTCACACCCTGTATTATTATTAACAGCCACAGAGACTCCTGACAATGATGACAGAAGTTTCATTAAAAGTATTTACAGTAACTGATTACAGTTCTCGAGTCTGCCCAAAAGAAAAGAAATGGAATAAATGGTAACAGGAAAACAGATCAAATGTAAACAGGGTCACGTTTCAATGACCCCTTTTACATTTTTACTTGTGCTTTTATGAAACAAACATGGCTGATGGAGTCGATGCAAAATTCTCAAAAGATTTTTTAATGTTGTTTCTCTCTGAGACCGACTCTTTGACTTTTGGTAGAAAGCACAATTCATGGAGAAAACACTTTGAGTGGACACAGAGCCGGCACACTAACGTTATAATTAATCCTAAAAGTTCAGCAGTTTAAGATAAAGATGTTTGATCCCTTTAACCCTAGAACACTATCGCTATAAATAGTAACACAATCACTAATGCCGGGTGATTTTTACCCGATATAATGTAACCAATAAAAAGTAATCAAATATATCAAAATATGACAACACATGACAAATTAGAGTGGTCTTCTTTTACTTTCAACTGTGCCATGTCTAACAAAATGAAAAAAAAAAAACTCCTAAAACAAAATAATGACTCTGGAAAGCTGGTCTTTGGTCCACCCATTCCTGGGAAATTTGAGACTTCCCTGGTGAAGGCACAGGCTCCTCGACACGCAAACAGCTGCAGGAGAGAGAAATCATGTAAATGTATTTGCTCGGGTGTAAATCACCCAGCGATTGTGTTCTAGGGTTAATAAAATTGTTGCCAAATTACCAAAAAAAGATAAAAGGTGTTTGTGTCTGACTTTACTGTTGATATCTCACTGTTAACTCAGATGATCATCAGTGCTTAAGGGGATTTGGAGTTCCCATAAAAGGTGTGGACATGGTCTGTAACAATGCTTAGGTAGGTGCACGTGTCAAAGTAACTCCCAGGTGGATGCAGGACCCAAGGTTTCCCAGCAGCACGTTACCCAAAGCATTACACTGCCTCCGCCAGCTTGCCTTTATTCCGCTGTGTATCCTTGTGCCAGGTGTTCCCAAGGCTAAGCAATGCACACACACCTGATCAGGCCATCTTCTTCCATTGCTCTGTGGTCCCAATGCCCATTGTTGGTGCATTGGGTGGTGCGTCGGGGTGGCTGTAGCTCAGGAGGTAGAGCAGGTCACCTACTGCTCGGAAGGTTGGTGGTTCGATCCCTGGCTCCTCCAGTCTGCATGCCAAGTATCCTTGGGCAAGATACTAACCCCAAGTTGCTCTCCGATGCATCCATCACAGTATGAATGTGTGTGAATGTAGTTCGAAAGCACTACGTATAGCGAAAGTGCTTGTGAGATTGGGTGAATATGGCATGTTGTATACAGCGCTTTGAGTACTCCGGGAGAGTAGAAAAGCACTGTACAAGAATCAGTCCATTTAGACAGGTGTCAGCATGGGCACCCATGTGGCTTTGCAGCTTCATAAGCCACAAACTGTGACGCACCGTCCTATCAGAACCAGCTTTACATTTCTTGATAACTTGGACAAGGCTACAGTAGCTCGTCTGTTGGATTGGACCACGAGGGGGCCTCTTTTGCTCCCCATGTGCATCGATGAGTCTTGAGTTCACTTCACCTGTCAGTGGACTGAATCTTATGTCAGATCAGGGGACCTTCTTATAGAAGGTTTGCGTTGTCCTTGTATTGTCTTCTGATGATTTCTGTGAGACTATCGGCTAGACAGTCCCACCAATAGCTCAGTTTACATCTGGAGCATTTGGAGCATTAAGCTTGCTGCTGACCAAGTGAATTGTTGGTTTTGTCCAAAGACACAAAATGATGAAATGTTTTCTCTGCATTGTCTAAAACCACAGGCTTGTTATACACAGGCTGGTTTTACATGTTGTAAAACAAGCGAAAACCTTCAAATCAACACAAATGTTTCCCTTCACACTGAAGCTCCATGTGTGTGATTCACTGGATAAACGCCTTTCCAAACACTGTGGGACTCAGTATCAACTTATTACAGGTCTGTTTGGTGCCCTCAGTTGTCTGTCTGTCACTTTGTTCTTTTTGAGGTGTTGATTTGTCTCGCCATGTAACTGAACACCTGCTCGCTCACATGTGGCTGCATTTGACAGTGGACCCCCTCTGGTCTGGCTTTAAGCCAGCGTAGATAGACAGAGAGATCCATGCTGCCGAGTAACCAGGCACACAGTTCGCATCAGATAAAATGACCATGCAAACGTCACCATCAGTTCGTTACCGCGCTTCACTTTGTAGGGACAGAAATAAACAACAACAACACCTTCAGCTGTTGCGGAGGGTCAGCTTGCTCCATTATTAGGAGATGGCAGCTCTTTTCGTGCACGTCTGTCTTTTCCTTGTTTGTATGACATTTTTTGCAGCCTGACCCTTGTGTTTCTGACAGTGTGCAGTCTGTACACTGGATATTTGGCCTTTTTTCAAAGCTGTGAGGATAGCTGAGCAGTGTGCTGTCAGCCAAAAGCCTGTGTGCTATAACTGTGACTCTTGGCAGATAAGAAAGATGCCACTGAGCATAAACACGTCTTTAGAAATGCAGCCTGACCTTTGCCTAAAGTCAGAGGCTCGGATGGTGCATTCCTACAAGATGTGAGTTGATCTAAGCAGCAGGAAAGCATTTCTTCAACACTTACTTTGGCTTAAAGAAAAAAAAGGTCTGAGGGATGTGCAGCTTATTAGATTTCATCAGCCTTCAGTTGCTAAGTGACTGGATTTCAAACCCTGGGTAAGAGAAGCAGACAGACAGAAATATTCTTTTACGTGACTGAGAGCATTTCGCTATCGGGTCAAAACATTAGCTTCACCAGGATGTCCAGTTTTTTATTGAGCTACGTTTTATTTGATGATGTTTTAACTTGATGATAAAACATTGATGTATTATAATCCTTTTTAAAAAGGCCTCGTTGTCTCACACAGTTACACTTTAACCACAGATGACATGCTCACACAGAAGTCTGGGGTACCATCATCACAGCTTAATAGAGTAGACAGAACAGTTTTGCATATGTTACACCAGTCTGAATACTTTATCTGAGTACTGGAAATAAACAGCATCCATTTATCTGAAATACCTCACGTTATCATATCACCCCAATACTTCGCTCTCACACTGCAGGCCTACTTGTTGTTCCTAGAGTATTTAAAAGTAGAATGGGAGGCAGAGCCTTCAGTTTTCAGGCCCCTCTTCTGTGGAACCAGCTTCCAGTTTGGATTCGGGAGACAGACACTATCTCTACTTTCAAGATTAGGCTTCAAACTTCCCTTTTGCTAAAGCATATAGTTAGGGCTGGACCAGGTGACCCTGAATCCTCCCTTAGTTATGCTGCAATAGACGTAGGCTGCTGGGGGATTCCCATGATGCACTGGGTGTTTCTTCTTCACTCACTTACGCTGTGTTTATACACCACTCTGCATTTAAGCATTTGTTATTATTCATCTCTGGCTCTCTTTCACAGAATGGTCTTTGTCCTGTCTTCCTCCCCACACCCCTGGTTGTGGCAGATGGCCCCGCCCCTCCCTGAGTCTGGTCTGTCTGGAGGTGTCTTCCTGTTAAAAGGGAGTTTTTCCTTCCCACTGTCACCAAAATCCTCATAGGGGGTCGTCTGATTGCTGGAGTTTGACTGTCTTTACCTTACAGTATAAAGCACCTTGGGGTGATTGTTGTTGTGATATATATACAGGTGTTAGAATATCATCAAAAAGTTGATTTCACTAATTCCATTCAAAAAGTGAAACTTGTATAATGTATACATTCATTCCACACAGACTGATATATTTCAAGTACTTATTTCTTTTAATTTTGATGATTATAACTGACAACTAATGAAAACCCCAAATTCAGTATCTCAGAGAATTATTGTGAAAAGATTCAATATTGCTGCTGCTGAGCGGTCCAAAGTGATGTTCTCTGATGAAAGAAAATTCTGCATTCCTTTGGAAATCAGGGTCCCAGAGTGTGGAGGAAGAGAGGAGAGGCACAGAATCCAAGGTCAACACAGCCATATATCACGAAGTTTTAGAGCAATTCATGCCTTCTGCTGCTGACCTACTTTATGGAGATGCGGATTTAATTTTCCAACAGGACTTGGCACCTGCACAAAGTGCCAAAGCTACCAGTACCTGGTTGAAGGATCATGGTATCCCTGTTCTTAATTGGCCAGCAAACCGGCCTGACCTTAAAACCATTGAAAATCTATGGGGTTTTGTGAAGAGGAAGATGCGATATGCCAAACCCAACAGCTGAAGACCACTATCAGAGCAACCTGGGCTCTCATAACACCTGAGCAGTGCCACAGACTGATCGGATCCATGCCACCCCGCATTGCTGCAGTAATTCAGGCAAAAGGAGCCCAACTAACTATTGAGTGCTGTACATGTTCATACTTTTCATGTTCATACTTTTCAGTTGGCCAAGATTTCTAAATATCGTTTCTTTGTATTGGTCTTAAATAATATTCTAATTCTCTGAGATACTGGATTTGGGGTTTTCATTAGTTGTCAGTTAAAATCATCAAAATTAAAAGAAATAAGTACTTGAAATATATCAGTCTGTGTGGAATGAATGTATACATTATACAAGTTTCACTTTTTGAATGGAATTAATGAAATCAACTTTTTGATGATATTCTAACACCTGTATATATATCACGATCACGTCTCTATAGGCAGTGTGGGATCTACATTGCTTTTCAATTCAATTCAATTCAGTTTTGTTTATACAGCGCCAAATCACAACAACAGTCGCCTCAAGGTGCTTTATATTGTAAGGTCGACCCTACAATAATACATACAGAGAAAAACCCAACAATCATATGACCCCCTATGAACAAGCACTTTGGCGACAGTGGGAAGGAAAAACTCCCTTTAAACAGGAAGAAACCTCCAGCAGAACCAGGCTCAGGGAGGGGCGGGGCCATCTGCTGTGAGAGAAGGAAGACAGGATAAAGACATGCTGTGGAAGAGAGACAGAGATTGTGCTTTTCAGCACATTGTTCTGTTTACAACAACTTGTGATTGAGTCACTGCACTCTAGCTACCCAGCACCAAACAGAAGATGAAGATGGGGTTATATTTTCTCCTTGGTTTACACATCTTTATGTCTTATATATTGTGTTGAGTGTTGCAGAACTGTTGTATTGTAATACCACCATAATCATGGGCAGTGTCACATTGTTTTCACTCAGCTATCTCCACCCCTAATGAAGTTATTATTCATGATTGCAGATTAAATTGTGATCCGTAGTGAGAGCAGGTGGAAGAGAGCCTGGAGAGGTGGTGGTATGCTCTGGAGAGAAGAGGAATGGAAAGTCAGCAGAAGCAAGATAAAATACATGTTTGAGAGGGAGACTGGTGTATTGGTGAAGATACAAGGTGCAGAGGTAGTAAATGTGGATGGAGGGTGGACTGAGTAGAGATGAGTGCAAGCAATGATGCATGACAGAGGGATGGCAGCAAAAGTGAAAGGGAAGATTCATATAATGGTAGTGAGATGTACTACAAGGTCTTGTTTTGAGACAGGATTAGAGGTAGAGCTCAGGTGAAGCAGTTTGGACACAAAGAGCGGCGAGTCTGAGATGGTTTGGACATGTGCAAAGCAGGAACTGTGGATATACTGGACAAATCATGTAGAACAGAGGAAAAGAGGGACCACAGTGAAGATTCATGGATGTAGTGTAAGAGGACATGGAGAATGCTAGGAAGAGGTTATTCCCTTAAGAGTGCAGCTGAAGGAGGAAGAAGTAAAGGTATAATTTTTTTGACCACTTTATGTCTCTCTTATAATAGAAATCCAATATTCAGTGTTGTGTCCTTTTGTACCTGGGATATCAGCTCCAGTACAAACGTTACACATTCCACTGTCGTTGCAACACTGCTACAAAATAATACTCATCTTTTCCTCTGTGTGCTGGATGTTTGCGTGGAGAGAATTTCTTGTTGTGACACCCCCACATGGTCAAAACAATGAATACCCCTGTTGTTACAGAAGCTCAAGTTCCCAGACACTATTTAGATTCATAAATGTTTAGTATCATCTGCATCAGCTGATGCATGACTCGATTTAGTAACAACAAATATGTGAAGTGTTTGGCTAAATAATGAGTCAAGGGTTTATGACCCACAATTTACACACAAAATTAGTAACTGCTGAGATTTAAGGGACAAAACCGGATCATCAAACCAAGCTTAACCCTCTCGAGGCAGGCGTTGCCGATTTGCAAGAGTTAAAAACTAACAACCTGATTAGCCCACATACATATTTTATGAGTTTTTTTTACTCAGAAGTACCACTGCAGGACTTGGTTGTGCATTAGCAACAAAAACTTAATTTGAGCCTGAGAGGGTTAAGCTGGTCTCAGTGAACTCGTGCTATGCTACTATACTATGTAAGGTGCACCTGAGCCACAGTCAGCCAACTGGGGCAGAGACTTGAACACAAATCAGACTAAAAGCCTGATTTATTAATTACCTTTTAATGCATGAGCCTTGAGGTTGTGCAAATGGTGCCAGAGGAAAGAAGTTTCAGTAAATCCATTGTCCTTGGGAAGCGCTCAGTCTCTTAGAGTGAATGGATAAGCATTAATTATTCAGCAGTAAGCCCAAACAAATGGCACATCTAGTATCTTGGGGCCTGCGTCAGGGCCTCTCCTGGAAGTCGATGGGTAGAGCACACGCAGACAGGAGGAGCACACCTTTAGCATGCATCACATTACATTCATAAATGCATGATACATAGCTTGTATCTCACCCACTCCTAAGTGCACTTCTGAAGCATGTCTTTCTACTGTATGACTGAGTATCTTTCAAGGTGTCCTCCTGCTGATACAGACATCAAAGAACAAGACCTATCTCCTTCTGTTTGATCCGTTCCAGTTCCAGCAGCACTCCTCGCAGTCTCCACCCATGGTCGCATCATTTTCTGTTTGCAAATTGAACATTTTGAACATGCCAAGCTCTTCCAGTTTAGGTGACATTGAGCCAAACGCTTTCTGTGAAAACCACCCGACATTTTTGTGGTGACTGTCACACAAACTGACTGTGTGGAGCAACCCATCCCACCCACCTGAGGCGTGAGCCTAAATCCAAGTCTGGTTTTTAATGGAAGACACTAACTACCATCAGGACACAGAGGAGTGCTGCAATCATGGAAGTCAAACATGCATTAATTGTGTCATGCTGCAAAATGCTTCTACATTCACAATCAAATGCACACCATGCCGAATGAATTTCAGGAACCTTGTGGTCTTTTTTCCCAGCTATTCCATCAAGGACAAACACATCTCCACAGAAGTTATTACCCACAATCCACTACTTCTCTGTCATTCAAACTGCCGTTCCATCAACTGGGATTTTTTTAAACAACTGACTGCAAAAGCATGAAGATTAAAGACAAATATGTAAGCGATAATAATTACTAAAAATAATTCCAAGCAAATGTGATAAAACATTCATGAAGAACGTTATTTTTAAAAGTGATTTCAAATCACCCCGTGAATATTCAACAGTTATTACAAAGAGAAAGAATGACGGAAACCCAAATTAGCGTCTTAGAGTAACAGTCATCATGTATGCCAAAGCTGGCACTTTCATCTGTGAGGTAATAATTCAAACGTCTCTGTGTTCTTCAGTGGAAAGCTTGTGACTGTGAATATGTGAAAAAGGGTGAGTCTGACAGAAAGACCGAGAGTGCAAGACCTGCATATAGCAAACAGCGAGACCTGTGAGGAAAGGGATCCAACCATGCATACTGAACACTCTCTGTCATAAACTATCCAACAGGCTTCTGTTTTACCTCTGCTTTTGTATGTGCACAAAGGCACAATCCTCCAATCATCTTTTTGGTGGTGGATGCTAACTGCATTATCATAAAGGATAAATATTTGCTTCGCTAATCTATTTGCTAATTCATAAAACACAAAAAGTGATAAAGCCACTTTATTGTCCAAGCACAAAAAGGTGTTTATTTGTCAAATGCTTGATATTCTGATTGATCTGGTGGGTTTGGATACAAAAGAAATGTTCTGTTTGACTGTGATAAAGCAAACAATAGAACTGGGTCTTCAGCTCCTGGCAGTATCTCATGTGCTTATATACAGTTATGTGGCCTTTTATAATATAACATGTTAGAAGTGTTTTTAATTATAATCTTCAAAAAAAAAATAGTAAAAAAAAGCTTTAAAATGAATGGTAACAGAAGCAGCACATATGATAAGTAGAAATACTAGAATATAGTCAAACTGTATTTCAGTGAAGTACTTGAGTACTTTCTATCACCGATGCATCGTAAGATTAAACGACTCTAGCTCAAAGCCATTTGAGATGGGCTAGTGAGGGTCCGGTCATAGTTTGGAGGGCAGTACCATCACATGACCTCCCTGTGGACACGCCCTCATTGATCAGGACAGAAGCCAAAACTTTTCAGGGGTGACTGTGCATTTCCTTCTTTTTTCAAGTCTTTATCTGCCCTGTGAAAGTTACATTTACATTAACACCTGTGACCTATATGTTCAAAATAAAGACTTGATTGATTGATTGATTGATTGATTGATTGATTGATTGATTGATTGATTGATTGAAAGCTTGCTCCCTGGGATGAGGAGCGGGAGTTCAGTGGTGTTGACGCTGGGGTAATGCTGTACAACCCTCTATAGTTTAATAAGGGTACATATTTCGTTGCTTCTCTGTGGTATTTGTTCAGTGACACATACCACTCTGTTGATTCTGAGCGTGTTTTTCATTCTGGATCATATCGAGGTTTTGCATCGTTTCAAACATTTAAAAATGTTACATTTATATTTTCATTATCTTTTTACAGGTTTTTCTTTTTCATCATCTTCATCAGCCTCCTCCACCACTACCCTCCTCCTCATCTCCATCCTCTTCCCTCACACTTGAAGCTTCACTCCTGAACTGAAGTTAGGTTAAGTTAAGAGATCTTACAGGGATTCTTGTTTTTGTCACAATCAATTATCAGCAGATCAGATGTGCGACCCTATGACAAATTCCAGCTAAACAACAACATACAATATATGCTAATGTCATGCCATGACATCAACTTTCTAAAAAACTACGTTCCCTTTGATAAACAGTTTGATTACACATCATATGAGCCTTACTGCTCAGAAAATTAGGGATATCCTCACCTCAGGATAAGTGTCATTAAAAACAAATGAGCTACCTGGATTCTGTGGCAATGTAAGGGATGAGGGGTCAATTTCAAAATGTAAAAAAAGTCAGGTAAATACCTGAGCAGTGACCAGGGTCCAAAACATCAAGTACAATGTAGACGATCTGAATGCCAGTGATTATGTTTATATCATAATTATGGACTCAAATTGTGGTCATAAATATTTTGTACTTGTAAATCAGTTTTGTATGTGTAAAAAGAATTTGTGTGTGCGTAAAAAAGATTTGTGTGTGAAACTCTGCACTCAAGTTTCAAGTTACAAGTACGAATTTTGACCCTATTTTTTTTCCTTTCATCTGATTGGCCAATGTCATGTCAATCACAAATTTAACAATCCAATCAAAGAACAGATGGGTTTGGTTGTCGGAGGGGTGCTTTTTTTTTTAACTGCAGGTCCTTGAAGGGTAATACAGTTTGAAGCTGGAGGATCTTTATATAAATATCCGATAGCAGCTAGGTCCCCTAACCTTCAGTAGCTGTTGAAAGGATAAAGTTGTGGCATATCAGTGGTTAGAAATACCATTATTACTTAAGGATTAGTTTAACACAAAGTCAGGGCTGACCCGGGACCATTGCTGTGAGTCACAGTGCGCAGCATAAAGGTCCTTTCACATCAGATGCAGCATGTGCTGCTAATGCTAACTGCTAACTAAAAGCCAAGGATCCAGAATTTGTTGCCCTGGCTGCTGAACTCTGTGGGTTTTTGCAGCAGCTCTACCTGTACAGGGTGGGCCATTTATATGGATACACCATAATAAAATGGGAATGGTTGGTGATATTAAAGTCCTGTTTGTGGCACATTAGTATATGTGAGGGGGAAAACTCCTCAAGATGGGTGGTGACCATGGTGGCCATTTAGAAGTCGGCCATCTTGGATACAACTTTTGTTTTTTCAATGGGAAGAGGACCATGTGACACATCAAACTTATTGGTAATGTCACAAGAGAAACAATGGTGTGCTTGGTTTCAATGTAACTTTAGTCTTTCATGAGTTATTTACAAGTTTCTGACCACTTATAAAATGTGTTCAATGTGCTGCCCGTTGTGTTGGATTGTCAATGCAACCCTCTTCTCCCACTCTTCACACACTGATAGCAACACCGCAGGAGAAATGCCAGCACAGGCATCCAGTATCCGTAGTTTCAGGTGCTGCACATCTCGTATCTTCACACCATAGACAATTGCCTTCAGATGACCCCAAAGAGGGGGTCAGATCGGGAGACCTTGGGGGCCATTCAACTGGCCCACGACGACCAATCCACTTTCCAGGAAACTGTTCATCTAGGAATGCTCGGACCTGGCACCCATAATGTGGTGGTGCACCATCTTGCTGGAAAAACTCAGGGAACGTGCCAGCTTCAGTGCATAAAGAGGGAAACACATCATCATGTAGCAATTTCAAATATCCAGTGGCCTTGAGGTTTCCACTGATGAAGAATGGACCCACTATCGTTGTACCCAGGGCTCGCAAAATTTCAAAATCTCTGGTAGCCCTTCGGGCAGGCACTCTTCCGTTTTTGGTAGCCCAAAATAAATTTAAGTAGCCCGAATAAAAAAGAGAGCAATTTTTTAATGTTCTGTTTCCTTTACAATATTATACATTAAAGTATAATATTGTAACGGAAACAAAAATTTATCAGAAAATTGTTAAAATACAAATCACAACAACTGTATAAAAATTACAATCATCAACTCAAATACTTGTTTCTAATTGAACAGAAATTTCTATGAATTTGCAAGAACTGTGTGAATCAGTCTGTGTCAGATCCTGAATCTGAAATTTCCACTGAAGTCAAGGGTAAGGGGTAAGGGGAACCAAGATCGAGGCCATTTGCTTTTTGAAGTTTGCAAAAACTGCTAAATTTGGCCAATGGTGGTTCGCTCTTTGCAACATAGTACGCTTTTGAAAGATTTTTCAGGACTTCTGCTTGTGCTTGATTTATTTTTAGTATGTTTTTTGCAATTGCTGTTTGTTCTGGGAAAGATATTGCAGACTGAGCAATAATGCATTTCTCATGGGTTCTGATGGGGTCTTTCTTCAAATTACTGGTCCCAGCTACAAAGGCGCTTGTCGACTCAAATGAAATGAAACTCAAGACACACCCGGCAGAACATCATGTTATTTAGCTCATCATATTCCAGCCACATAAATTCTTTTGTCCATGAAACCAAAAAAGCTGAGCTTTCTTTTTGCCTCATAGTCTGATTTGTCATAACTTTTCCGTTTTGTGGTAGGCTTTTATTTGGCTGTGCCTTCTTCACCCTGACCTGTCTTATTTGGTTCAGCAGAATTAAAATTCCAGCATAAATCCTGCTGCTTTTACACACGTACTTACATAACGGTCAGCGATTCTCTGCGCAATCAACCTCTCACATGTTTAAGCTTGCTGTGGGAGATTTCACTTGTCGCGTTTGAATAGTAAGCTAATGAGCGATAAGACGATGTCAGAGGAATTGGTACGCAACTAATCGTCACTCACCAATCAGTGCTGCCGCTCTCTACACACAGTTCGCACGATCGCAAAGTGAAAGTGAAAGCAAAAAACAAGCACAAATTCAAACGCGATTTCAATATGTCACATATTGACAGTGGCTCATCGATGCCAATAACATAATTACTCAGCTACATTTGCAAAAGAAAATGCAAAAGCATTGACACATATTTTTTCTTCCTATGATAGCCCGACGGGCAGGGCTGAGATGGATTTTGTTAGCCCGACTGGAAAAATCGCTAGCCCCGGGACGTCGGGCTAGCGATTTTGCGAGCCCTGGTTGTACCCCATATACCACACCAAACCATCACTTTTGTTGTTCCAACAGTCTTGGAGGGATCCATCCAATGTGGGTTAGTGTCAGACCAATAGCGGTGGTTTTGTTTGTTAACTTCACCATTCACATAAAAGTTTGCCTCATCACTGAACAAAATCTTCTGCGTGAACTGAGGGTCCTGTTCCAATTTTTGTTTTGCCCATTCTGCAAATTCTGTGTGCCGATCTGGGTCATCCTCGTTGAGATGCTGCAGTAGCTGGAGTTTGTAAGGGTGCCATTTGTGAGTAGCTAATATCCGCTGAAGGGATGTTGGACTAATGCCACTCTCCAGTGACATGCAGCGAGTGCTACGCTGTGGGCTCTTGCTGAATGAAGCTAGGACAGCCACTGATGTTTCTTCATTAGTGACAGTTTTCTTGCGTCCACATTTTGGCAAATTCAACACTGAACCAGTTTCATGAAACTTAGCAAGCAGTTTGCTAACTGTAGCATGGGAGATGGGTGGTCTCGTAGGGTGTCTTGCATTGAAATCTGCTGCAATGACCCGGTTACTGTGTTCACCAGATATCAACACAATTTCGATCCGCTCCTCACGTGTTAACCTCTTCGACATGTCAATGGCTGTGAACAAAGAGAAACTTGTAAATAACTCATGAAAGAATAAAGTTACGTTGAAACCAAGCACACCATTGTTTTTCTTGTGATATTACCAATAAGTTTGATGTGTCACATGGTCCTCTTCCCATTGAAAAAACAAAAGTTGTATCCAAGATGGCCGACTTCTAAATGGCCACCATGGTCACCACCCATCTTGAGGAGTTTTCCCCCTCACATATACTAATGTGCCACAAACAGGACTTTAATATCACCAACCATTCCCATTTTATTACGGTATATCCATATAAATGACCCACCCTGTACTAGATGCACCTGCTCCTTGTCGTTTCTATCTCTGACTTTATGTCCTCTACAAGAGTTTCTGTTTTTTTATCTTCAAATGTTCAATAAAAACATGTATGCTAATTCATAACGAAGAAAGCTTTGTAACTATCCCCACTAGTGAAGACTGTGTCATTTCCACAACACTGCCCCTGATTGGATAGTTAAATTTGTGATTGACATGACATTGGCCAATCAGATGAAAGTAAGAAAAATAGGGTCAAACTTCGTACTTGTAACTTGAAACTTGAGAGCAGAGTTTCACACACAAATCTTTTTTACACACACACAAATTCTTTTTACACATACAAATCCTGATTTACAAGTACAAAATATTTATGACCACAATTTGAGCCCATACATAATACAATGACATTAATCATGTGGCGTGGAGTCACGGACAGCGCCAGGGTTGTACTTCACAACATCAATCAGCCCATCCAAAATGGCCGAAGAGTTGATGGCAACCTTTGCTATGGGGTTGAAGTTGACCTTAAAGTTGGCCACATCCCCACTGAGTTCCTGATGAAGGCTCTTAAGGTCCTGCTGATCTTGTACAGATCTAGGCATTCCAGGATCCATATGTGGGGCATTGAGTCATAGGCCTTGTAGTCCCACCAGGCAGTGCCCAGTGAGTCTTGCAGTCTCGGCCGACTGCTCGGTCTACCAGTAGCTGGTGTTTTGCGCCTCTGGTATTCTTCCCATCCCTTTCGGTACCTCATTCATGTATTGACCCATGTGCCTGTTCATCTTAGCTGCTATGATGCCTGACAGAAGCTTCCATGTGGTGCTGAGGCAGGTTATTGGTCGGTAGTCAAATGAAACTGGTATGGTACTTCTGGGGGTCCTTGAGGATCAGGACTGTCCAGCCTCCAGTTAGCCATTCTGGGTGTCTCTCATCAACTAGCAGCTGGTTCATTTGTGCTGCCAGACACTCGTGGAGTGCAGTCAGATTCTTCAGCCAGTAGGCGTGAACTCTTCATACTGGAGACCCTTTCTTGGATGTCTGCCACTGTGATGGTTACTAGACCCTGTGCAGGGAGGTTGCTGTGGTCTGGTCTTAGATCCACTTGCCACTGAGCATTCACGTTTTAACTTGTAACCAAGCACTGATCCATGTGACCGTAGTGTAGATCAGCTGGTTAGTCTTGGTAATGGTTTGAGTGCTGGATTTACATCATTTAGTAGATCCTCAGAGGGGGATCTACTAAATGCTCTATGCACTTATAGAGCATTTATGTCTGCCTGCATTGTGCATTGCTGAGTTATTTATAGAAGGTTTGGTGGTGCAGGTAATGGCCAGCCATGTGGATAGTATGTCCCATCCAGAGAATGTGTTCTTTGCTACTTCCACAGCTGATTCCATGTAGATAGATCTTAGAGAGGATCTCAGTATGTAGAAGATTTGATCTTCTAAAGACAGGCCAAGGGTCTTTGGCAGCACTGCATATAAGAGCTCGAGTTTATTTGTGATATGCTGTCTCTATGGGTTCCATTTTCCTTCTCTGTAGATTGAGATAGTGATATACACTGCAACTGCATTCTGCATACCTTTGTACTGATCTCCAGGTTTCTGTCTTCCAAAAAATATAGGCTATACAGCACATGAGGGCAAAGGCAAAGTGTTCTGTTGCCTACAAAAAAACTTTAACATTTTGAAAGGAACACAATTCCTTAGATGGGATCATGGGATACTGAATAAAAATGTGGAAAAATTTAATATTCCTCAATGATTTTAGAATAGTTTCCTTTATTTTTTACATGCCTAATGTGATCAACACTTGAGAATCAAGATGATCATTTTTTGCTGGTGCTTGTTCAGTTAGTAAGTGCTTGACTGGTTTCTTAGCCTGTCACTGTCAACCATAATGCTTCTTTTCCTACTACAATATTACAAGGCCACATATTCTCCATAGTATTATTTGTACTTTCTCCTAGAGCCATCATGGTAAATAACCAAACTCCAATACCAACAATAATACACTGCAGAGCTGGCAATTCAGAATAAAAAGCCAGAACGCCCCAGTTATGAACATTTATCAACGAATATGCGAATATGAATATGAAAGAAGCATACGTATCACATTTCACCAGTAACATAAACCAAGGTGTAATTACAAAAAACTTACTCATACTAATCTAATTACCACAGCTTCAGCCCTCCACGCTCCCCCCATTACACAAGCTATTATAGTCCACCAAGGCAGCGCAGGATGATGATTGGCGGGGCAGATTAACGTGACTGGCAGCGGCTACAAACATGCCCAGCGGCATGCCGTCACCGCCCACGCTCGGGCAGCCATTCGCCCTGCTCTCCTACCCAGTGTCAGGTCTGCTGCTGTTTACACGTCAGACTCTATTTACTCAGCGTGGCCTTGCAGTCTGTTTGCAGTGGATCAGGAACATTTCCTGTCTTACAGCCTCAAACTCTGCATAACAGGATTCAACAAGGGTTTCTGATGAGGCACGAGGGCCTGTACACCTGTAGCTCAGACAGACAGTGACAAAAAGTTAAGAAGCTACATCACAATCAACATGTATCACCTCTCACAGTAATAAGAAAACAGTTAAAGAGACATGCAAATGCAGATCTGTTGTGCAAGTGACTCTCAAACACCCTTTTTTTTTGCATCACAGAACTAACAAGCCAGCACGCAAGGGGTTACTGAACATTAAGGGTTCACGGTCGAGCAGGTTTCTGAAATCAATCAGTTTCACGGACCGGACGCATCTCAATGAAAACAGGCCGTGGTGATGAGCAATGATGTTGCCATGACAACAGGAAGGCTGAGCGTGCAGCCTGGCTTCGGTATCTTCAGGCGTGCGGCAGGCGGCACCCAGACGGTTTGGGTTTTTAACCTTTTAAGTGGCAGAAAGCAAGCTGCGGTTTCAGATGGGATCATGGAAAAATGGGGGCTGCGGGCGTGGGTGGATGGGTGAGGCGTTTGTGAAGAATTGGGGGTGTAGGGTGTGGGTGGGGGGCACAACAAAGTCAGGCATCATTTAAAACTGTGCCTCAAAGCATAGACAGAGGAAATGGAAAAGCTAGTGGGTGGGCTTTTTTGTTTTGTTTTGTTCTTTCTTTTGTTACCCTCCTAATCCAGCCATGGCCAACTACAGAGACATGAGAGGGACAAACAAACAGGTTAACACAAATACACACAGAGACACAACCAAAATACATTCACTTTTCCTTTTCAGAATCAAAATCAACCAGAAATGTTAAGACTTCCTACTATTAGAGACACACACACACACCAGTGGACATGCTGACAGTCGCTCTTGAAACACACTGGATGCAGATTAAAGAGGCAGCACTGAGAGTGAGAAGAGAACAGGATGGCTACAACAATAGAAACAGTGTGGGGAGCCCAGAGAAACACGCCTGCTACCGCTGACTGCTGGCACATGAACACTCGCATACGAGCTGGTTAAAGGAACAGCTCAGACTTTGGGGTTTGGGCTTACCTGCAGAGGCAAACATATGAAAGGCTTTCTGACAGCTGATCTGACACAGAGCCATGCCCTGGTGCCACTTATTCTGCTGTTAATGAAGCTGTCATGTGGAGAATTGTCACACTCATTGTGATATCATTATAAACAAATTATCTTGTGCAAGACAAAACTATAGAATCTGAAAACATCTACTACTGTAGGGTCTTTACCTTACAATATAAAACACCTTGAGGGAACTATTGTCGGGATTTGACGCTATATAAATAAATCTGAATGGAAGTGAATCTATCAGCTAAACATGTAGCAATTTACCCTTAAAACTGTAGCACTGTTTGCAAGGTGGATGTTTTTGCTCCGTTCATTTGTGAAATAGTACATTTATTATGGGACATGCTTTTACAGCATTTGCCATCTTCGAGCATTAAAGGTTTTGAATGAATAAAGCGCCTTGAGGCGACTGTTGTTATGATTTGGCGCTATATAAATAACATTGAATTGAATGGAATTGAATCGGAAAAAACTTTTGCTTGGTGAACAATCACACACTGTTTCCAAAATATCTCCCCAGTGGCTTATCCAGTCTTTAAGTGTGACATCATTAGCCGTGTCTGGGCCCAAACTCCGCTGCAGGTCCCAAAGTCAAACGAACACTGTAGCATCACTGGGAGTTAAAAACTGTCTAAATTCCTTCATCTTTAATAAAATGATCAGCGTTGCTGCTTTACCAGGTGTAACAATTAAGTTTTACATCCAGGCATCCATGAAAACAGAATTTATTACATTTAACAGAGTTAGAAGTTAGCAGGAAGTTAGCTCGCTAGCTTCCACCTAAACATGATATAGCATGTTCTGACTGAGAGATTTCTGAAACATTCAAACGTACAGCTCTGCTATCACTTCCAACATAAATGAAGACAGAAAACTAAACAGCAGTGACGTTTGTAGGGTTACTGAAGTTGGGCTAGCTGCTATATAATGATGTGCTACGTGATCACTAGCGACACAGCTATGTTAGCATAACAAACAGTGTAGCTGGAGGATGAACGCTAACTTTTTTCCACTCGATAAAAGTTAACGTGAGGGTTCCCGATGGTTAGGGACAAATGCAATCGCATGGCAGGATGCTGTAAACGGACCAAACTTCAGTCAGGAGAACAACTGAGATAATCCATCCACAATACCAGGTTAGTCATTAATATACTGCTGCATGGGCTGGGCTGTAGTTACATCGTAAGGGTTTAAACACTGAGCTTTAACAGAGAGAGGCCGACAGTGATCACTGACTGTTTTTAGGGGCTTGTTCGGATTAAATAGAACAAGATACAAAGCATTAAAACATGTTAAAAACACAACAGCCTTAATAAACTCAGAGTAGTTTGGACCCAGAAGCAGGGTTCATACGTCATCGCTTAAAGCCCGGATAGTTCTTTTATCACTCTTCCACAGATCCAGTATTACCTTTAGTTACTTTCAGTACTGAATATAGCGGACTTGGGGTTTAGGGAACATCTCTAAGTTTGTGTCTGTAGAGAGACAATCACAAATTAAAACGCATTTGTTCACTAAACAATACAAGGACTGAGATTTTTTGAGATTATTAAGGAAAGCACAACAGTTTTGAAGGTCATATCATATGAACGCACAATTTAACATGAATATAATTTGCATTTTCTATCAGTTTTCCTGTTTTTGTCACAAGATTATGATAGTGCTGATACTGCACACTAGAGAGGTCAGTTACTTCCAAGAGGACAAAACTCAATAACATCTACAAACGTAAGGACATAAAATTAGGTAAAGCAGATATGCTCGAGTGACAGGGTTCACCTCTGTGGTTTCAGTGACTGTGACCAGAAACAATCCCAGTTCAGATCCAGCTGTTGCTTTGCTTGCTCATTGAAATGCAGTGTAGAGGTCTGAGGTCAGTGTGTGTGAGCTGGTCTGTCCTGTGAATTTTCTGGCATAAGCACAGTCTGAATGTAACTCACATTATTGACATGTTCCCTGGATATTAAGAAAGTGTTCCTGTTGTTGGCTATGCACTTCGTTTGGCCAAAGCTGCCCCCTGAAAATCCTTACAGCATCACGCCGTACATGCCACCCAGCTAATCTGGTGAGATTTCAGTCTTCTGATGGATTTCAGGTTGTCTTTAATTTATGGGTCCCTGAACACAGTGAGTTAGAAAGAAAACTGGGACTGCAGCAGATCACAACCCTGAGAATTGTTACAACCTACTCAGCAGGGTGGCTGAGGGACACACAAACATGTGATCATGTTTAATAATCATGCTTTATATTGGACATGAAAAAGAGTTAGTGTATTTCGCCCGGTGGCGCCAGTGTTCGGCAATGTGTGTGTGAATGTGTGCGTGAATGGGTGGATGACTGAATGTAGTGTAAAGCGCTTTGGGGTCCTTAGGGACTAGTAAAGCGCTATACAAATACAGGCCATTTACCATTTACAAAAAGGGAAACAACTATTAGAGTAATGGGTCAGTGCAATATCAGGACAGTCAGGGCATGTGTAATACTGAGGTTTGTGCAATATAATTGATGTGTTTCCGTTATTGTTCTCTATATTGTCCTGTGTGTCCACTCTTCTTGTCATTGTTTGTTCTAGTATAATGTGATCACTGTTTTTGTCCTCGTCACATGATCTGTAAATAGTGTCTCTGTATGTTTTTACTAACGTGTGTTTAACACCAACCTGCCAGAGCGTCTGCAGATGGAAATTAGCCCAAGGCTATAATCTGGCATATTTACATTTGTTAAAATGTTCATTAATATTTATTGCCCCTCTTTCTAAATGAAATAAAATAAACAAAATAAATAAATAATATTAATCACATGGAGTTACAAAAGGAAAAATGTGTGGAAATCATCTTCTGCTGTATTTGCTTCCAGAGTCAGAACATTGGATCTTAAACCCTGTTCACTGCAGTGTAGTTGCATTAGAAGAGGATTGCTGATGACCTTTATGTCCAAAGGAACAAGTAAATGACTTTTAACTGTAGTTTTTTGAGAAATAACCACCTGCAGGTTAAAACAACTCGTTCCTCTGCTGTCTGAACTCGTTTTTGTGCAGCGCAGCCAAAATGCTGGATGGCTGTTGAGTCAAATGCACTGATTCTTTCTGTGTTTACTCAGTTTGTAACAATTGCTAGCAAAGGGACGATAGTTCTTGTTAACCCTGCGATACAGATGCATTAGCCATATTATACGAACCCATCCTGTACAGCAGGCCGGGTTCTTAGTGGTGGATCACTGAAAATTACACTGGAAATGAGCTTTGATTAGATTTATGTCATAATAGATTGTGATTACCTGACCTGAATATTACGGTCCTCTTACACAGACTAATGCCCCACACTGCTGATTACAGTGAGCCTGAAGCTTAGGGCTGATGCTAGCTGGTTGTACCTGTCAACACTGCTTTGAAGATGGGGAGCACACAGTGTACAGTAATAGTAGTGTAACTTGAAGTTACGTTTTTGCCCACCAGGGTTTCGTAAATGAAAACCATGAATATGAAATTATACTGTTTCTTCATTAATACAGCTTTACGTCTCAGCTGTAACATAAATAATCTCCAAATGAATGTAAGAAGAACTGAAATTTTGCGATGAGCTCGTTAGGTTAATGCACACGTGTAATGTGACAATGAGTCTGACAGACACCACGAGGACTTTCAGTCCAATGACAGGAACTTCATCGTTCGCAGTAAATCTCACAAAATTATGGAAAAGTTGTTTTTCATATATATAATTAAATTCATCTTCTATTTTGATTGCATGTGAAGTGGTGGTCTGTGGTGGATTTTCATACACGAGGCTGACGTCTGATGTTTTTCATGCGCTATGAGATAATCATCAAAATGAAAGCAGAACATATGAAAGTTTACTTCATTCTATTAAATGACATAAACCAAACTGACAGTGACGACAAACAGGACACAGTCACGTCTCATCTTTCTGCTGTTAAAGAGCACTTTACTGTTAACGCTGTCCCCGCTGTGGTGTTGTGAGGTGAACTCAAACCACACGCTTCCTTTCCTTGGAGAATAATTTCCCTTCCTTCTCTCCTTAACACCTTGTCAGGGAGTAGATTAATGCCCTGAGGGGGTTCTTTCAGGCACACGCCGAACACTTGTGTAAGAGTTGTATTATGAGGTTAACCAGACCCAGCTGGTCTTTAATGCTACAGGAGTGCTTTAAACAAGAAGAAGCTGCAATTATCACATCACAGTGAGGGAATGTGATTCTCATGGAGACAATAAAGGTTTGAAGGCGCTCGTAGAAGCAGATGCTTCTCTATTGTACTGGTGGCAGGAAAATACGGTTGGTTAGTGTTGGTACAGGAAGGCAGACGTATGCGTGTTGTAAACACGAGCATTCATCTCCATCAACTCCGTCCTAAAGCAGCGCGGAGACAAACTCAATATTTACCTCTGTTACACGTCTGCTCGTTCCTCTGTCAGCAGGGTAATCGCCAAGAAACACTTCCAAGAAATTAGCAGTCACGTCTGCGGGAGGAACAAAAGGCTGGAAAGACTGGATTTTGTCCCCGTCAGTTAGAGTTTCCATTTACAGACTAATGATGTGAAATAAATCCAAGCTCAAATTTGTTAGCGCGTATGGGAACATCAGCCTTTTCACACACAGGAAAAATTCCCTGCTGTCATCCTCGCTCAAAGTCTGTTGATGGACTGAAAGAGGAGGACAAGCGATCTGGGGCGAGGTCACCGCCAATACCACCTGCCCACCCACACACTCTCATCCTGCCCAACACCTCCTCTTTGGTAAAAATATAGAGTCAGACTCTGAAACGAGGAGAGAAAGGACATTTTCATTTCCTGCTGATCATTGAGGATTCCTCTGACCTGAACAAATGGGCTCGAAACAATTCTATGAGTGAACAAATTTACACTGATATTCTGGCTTTTCTGCAATTTTTCACAGTTTTCACAACTGGAACAATTCTTATCTCACCACAGAATTATGATCGAATTACCGTATCATTACAAGATAATTAGAAATGTATGTTCATCTTATCGCCTATTGTTATGGCAAACTTTGTCTGATGAGTTGTTGTGTGAGGCAACAACACTGCTTTCTTTATTCAAACATCAACCTCATGGTAGTCCTGCAGACACTGAAGAGGAGGAATGATATAATGGTGAAAACGGACTCTGCTGTTCTCTTTTTAGATGGACGAGCTGCTGTGTGAAGAAAGCAGAGCCTGCTTCAGCTTACTGACAAAAGGAAAAGCAAACGCTCAAACATACTGAGGGGAAATTTATCAATGAGCAGGATGTGTGGGGAATATATAACAGCAACAATTATTGTTGTGTACAGACGCGATACAATAAATGCACGAAGCACAGAAATCCACTTTGTGCTTACATGTTTTCACCAAATAAGATAAAAGCATATTTTCCCTCAGATGTAGCTTACATCTAGCCTAATATCAGCCTGTGGGTGGAGCATTTGTGCCTGACTTACAGACGCCTTCAGAGCCTCGGAGGATTATGGGTTAAAAACCCGAAGGGCTGTACTGGCTGCAACAACGTGGTGGTGAGGATATTCAGTTTCCAAGTGGCACTGCAGGAGCCTTCACCACCTTTTTATTTGCCGAGGTCTTCTCTGAGATGATTTTGTCCCTGGGTTAAAGATCAGGGGTTGGTGAAATTTTGGATATTGTAAAATGCTGTAAAAACTTACAAATGTGGGGAAACTTCATAGAAATAAACACAATATCAGCAAACAGATATTCAGGTCTATCCATCCTCTTCTGCTTTTCAGGGTGGCGGAGCTGGAGCCTATCCCAGCTAGCACAGGGCGAGAGGCGAGCTCCACCCTGGACAGGTCGCCACCCTGTCACAGGGCTGACACACACAGCCACTCACAGCTGTGGGGATTCAAACCCAGGACTTTCTTGTTGCTGTGCTAACCGTGCTGCCCGTATTTTTTTAAGGGTTGGTTTACAAAATGCATTTATTTTGTATAATTCTAAGAGAATTAGTAAATATTTCTCTTATACTAACATCAAGATCACAGTGTGCTAAAACAAAGAGTTTTATTAAAAACACTCAGATTGATGATCTAGTAGTGCCGTTCTGTCAGAGCCGCTGGTGTCGCAGAGAGAAACAAGCTGGCATCAGTGCTTTGACACAGCAGCTGCAGCAACAATGGACACCAAGACAAAATGCTCTTTTTGAAAGGCTGATGAAGGAGGTGTGAGGAGTGGCACTGGCATTGGAAAATATCACAATACTGTCAAGCAGAACTCTCATTCACGTCCACAGTGGGAGCCTCGTTTTAGCACTGCGGTTTTTTGTTTATGTTTCTTTTTCATTCACTGTGGTTACAACAAACAGTTTCATTACAACAAAGTGGACATAATTTATCATCCCTCTTTACATCCATGTAATAGTAACAATATACTGATACTGTAAAAGCTTCATTTCAGACAGTTTTCTTCTCTATCTGTGGCTCTCTGATGTCAAACCCATCAGATATGATTGATGCAGTCTTCTCAGACACACAGTTTTGGCTGTCAGCATGATAGTACCATCTACCTTACATTTATGAGACAGCGAATCAGAAGACAGTCAGCTAAAAATGTCAGACAGTGCATGAACGAGGGGCTGCACAGAGTCCCAGCACGAGACAAATAAGGTTTCATTTGAACTGTAAATTATGCCGGGTCACTCAGGTAAGCGTGGAGGAAGAATAACGTGATACTGGAAACGAGCGTGGCACGTTCCTTTAACCACGCACAGTGAAAGATGATGCCGTTCATTTCTATGTGACAGGTCTGAGCCCTGGTTTGTATATATATATATACATATATGATACATGCGGTCTTACCTATGAGCACTTCAGGAGCTCCTAACTTCCAGCCACCCTGAACTCTAACCACATCCTGAACAGTGATGTCAGGTCAGATGTTTGTTGCCCTGATGCTTAGATCAAACCTCACCAAAGTGCTTTGTTCCTGCGTCACTGTGTTTGTGTTTAATTACCCTTCAAATAACCTACATCATTCAAACCTGCGCAGCAGCAGCATGCTGTCAGAGACATCCTGAAGGCTTTGTGCGGCATTCATTTCCATTTACACAACATGACATCGCAACTTGCTCGTAATCTCTCTTACAGCACATCAATCAGCATATGAGGGAACAATTTGCTCCCAAATACCCAGAATACACCATAAGCCTGAGGAGAGCTTACCACAGCTCCTGCTCTGAAAGCAGACAGGCAGCTGTTCCAGATGTGGACTTCTGCAGAGAGACTGAATGAACTATTCCCAAACTTTTGCTGATTGACTCCTGAGGGCAGCATGTGCTTGTCTGTGTTGGCTCTAACATCTTGGTGTTGCACTTTCAATAAACAACAAGCCTTGTGAGCCAGGTGGTTTAATCCTTTGATGGGAGGTTTCACATTGTGCTCGAGTCTAAATTAACTAAAAGATGAGCAGAAAGGAAAGATGAAGATGCCACATGTGGCCTATAAGTTGACATCCATATTATTCCCAGCACGAGGCACTGCTCTAATTTTAGAAAAGATGAAAGTCCCACACATTTCTTTGGAGCGGTGCTGAGATGCAGTTTATTAGAAAACGCTGGCTGTGATCTAAATAGTGAAGTAAGTCAGTGTCAGTGATGGAGTGATATTTCTCGAGCTGGGGCCAATAAACAGAAAGCACTGAGAGACACAGATACAGGATACAACACTGCTGCTATGAATATCCACCCTGACGGTGTTAGCACCTTGTTTGATCGTGACTGGAAAAATCTGCTTGTTTTTAAAGTGACATAATTAAACTTGGAATTCAGCAGGACTCACTATAAAGCAATGGATTCTTCCTACTCACGGTAAAGCTTTGGTTGCAAAGAAAACACTTCAGGAGCACAATGCTCACATTTTGGGGAGGTGGGCAAGTTTTAAGACAATTTGCCAACTTGTGAATTTGACTCATGCTATGAAACTGTGGTCTAACAAGAGCTACCCTTCACAGCGTGAGCCGCTGTTTTTTCTCTGAATGAAAGGCAAAGAGTTAGCAGAGTGGAGCTCATTGTGTGTTTTGGAGAGCCTCAGACGCAGCGGTGCGCCCTTACCCTCGCCGCCCTGGATGAGTAGGGGTCCTCGAACAGATTCCAGATCACCGGCTGCCACTTCCTCCACAGGCTGACGTTCCCGTCGGCAGCCACGTCCTCGATGCCGAGCCTCTTCCCTATCTCGTCGTCCTCGTCTCCGTTGTCCACGTTGAGTTCGAACACGTCCAGAGCCTCCTCTGCGTCCCGGTGCTGTCGGTATGTCATCCAACAGCAGGGCTCCACGTCCGTCTCATCGATGCCCCAAAAGGAGAGCTCCTCCTCGAACAGCGGTCCGCACACATCTGCCGGGCAGTGAAGCTTGCCGGTGCGGTAGTAGTTAAGCACGTAGGCGAAGACGCCCGGGTGACGGTCGAAGAAGTACTCGTTGGTCCGCGCGTTGTACTCGATGAAGCCGGGGACTTGTTGCAGCTGATCCAGCACGGAGTCGATATCCGAATCGGAGGCGAGCAGGGCCAGTCGCGTCCCCGGCAGCGTCTTTAAGGTGGTTTTGTAGGTCTCGTGCCTCGTCCCCCCGACGTTGAGGATTATCCTCTCGTTGTCGTCAAACTTGCCCATCGCTCTGTATCAGACATGACTTGATGAAAGCGGGGGAAGTTGGCGAGTGCAGTCTGACGGTTTAACGGCGAGCCTGACGCGCACACACCCACAGTCCTGTTCACAAAAGCTCCGGGATTTTGGCCGCCGTGCGCAGCATCTCCGATTTCACTCACCCGTCGCTGTCGTATCTTTTGAGGGGAGCGAGGAGGACGTCCATCTTTTGTTGACGGATATTTCACAGAGACATGAGGAATCTGTTTGTATCCCGCTATCTGTTCAGTCAGCCGGTCGGTCAGTGCTGGGAGTGATGAATGATCTCAGCCGGTGGCTCCAAACAGACTGAGCTCCTCATGCCGTTGCGCGTCTCCGGCGTCCAAGACGCACAGCCGCTCGTCATCGTCGGGCTCGTTACTTAAAAATGTGTAACGCAGCACCAAGAGTCCAAGAGTGATGTCGACACCTTGCACATTATCACATGATTAAAGTTACCCATTGTGGCACCGCCTCACTCTGCTTCGGAAAATCAGGATCTGCGCCCCACTTCCGTGCCGTCACGGTTTGGACTCAATCAAAGAATCTGAAGAGGAAATTTCCACCCAGGAAAGAAAATGAGCCTCCAGGAGGCTACAGTTTCAGCATAGATCACACAGCTCGCTTTGAGTGATGGTTTAAATACTCCCATCTACGAGGACTTCGCATATATGTGTTCACACAGAGGCAACAACACAGGGACACCTGTTGTAAAGCTTTGCCTATAAATGTGTGCAGATGAATGAAATACTGGCCTTAAAGAAGACATCTGTCCTCCTGACAGCACATCACACGCACAGTAGCAAAAACACGTGACGTGTGTTTTAAACAATTAAATAAGTATTAGTTTAGTCATAACTCTCAACTAAACAGGAGAATAACAGGGACCGACACACAGACAGTAACCAGGGCACCGATTAAAGCTTTAATGCGTAAAGGGCAGGCTGGGATAGGGGAGCTGATCTGTCCTCTGCCAAGTGAACCACAAAACCAAAACTGTGTTAACAGTGGCAGAAGAAGCAACAACAACCGTCTCCGTGCATTGTACAGGTGTTTTCTTGACGCTGTGCATTACAAAATCGAGCTGGACAGAGACAATTATGGCTCAGATACTGAATAAAACCTGCGTAGAAATTGTTTGTTTACAGCGGCACTTGGTATGTTTGTGAATGAAAAGCCAAAGGAAGGACTTCACATTTATATCACACAAAGGAACATTTTTATGTTTACTTTACAAAGGACAAGAAACTCTCTGCACAATCCCAACGAAGAAACAAAGTGACCAGCAAGAAAACTGAATGGAGTAACTTCCTTTCATAATCAGCTAAATAGGTGTCATAAAAATTGGGTTCTTGTTTTTTTTAATATACATTTTAAAGTGCAAATAATACTTGACAACGTTCAGTGACATACAGTTATAATATAACATTCATATTCTATAATCGTCTGGGATAATTGTGATTGCAAATGATCCAGTATCGTGCAACTCTCCATGTAGTTTTCTTTACTCTGATATAAAACTGTGTAGCGTTTTTCCTTTACTACTTTTATGTTTTTGGTGTATTCTTTATTTATTGATGAAAAGCAAAAGAGGCCCACAGTAGTGTTAAGATATAGTAAACTGGTTAGAAGAAAGAATTTGGTGGTTTTTGTCCTGGACAGCTGTCTCAGGCTCACCTGTCTGTGAGCATCCCTCTACATCAAAGCCAACACACAGGACTGGTTACCACTGCAGCTGTGTTAGTAACTGTGTAACCGATGTATCACTTCCCATCTTCAACCTTTTATAAAAGGACCCTCAAAGGCCTGAGACCTAATCACGACAGTCCACACTACTCAGGCTGCGATCGAGTCTTAGATGTGTGGAGTAGTAACATCGGTAGTACAACTTGTAACAGAAGTACTACCATAGTACTTCATGGTGTGAACAGAAGTGGTAGCAGCAGTTCAAATATACTGTCTAGTCTTCCAGTACACTGTTGCTTATTCATGAATTATTTGTGCTGTTTTTGCATCAGGTGGCAAACATCAGTGACAAAACCAAGAAGTTTCCTTTTCATCAGCGAAACTCATTGAACAGCATTTGTGTGGTTTTCAGCCAGGAGGTTTTACAGCTGAGACGCCGCCGTCAACCAGAAGGCCCGTCGTCATCTCCCCAGAGTGCACGAGCAGGAAACAGTGACATCTTTCAGGAATCCAAGCACAGCTCAATCAACAAGTAGACACAGCAGGTGATTTGCCTGTAATTACATGCATCATTATTCCCTGATGTACGGCTGTTCAGTGAAACTCTGAGGAACCAAGTTACTCTCCGTCTTCATCACATCTATAAAATCTGGGATCAGAATGAAACACAGAGTATTTTCATGGGGCTCATGGTGGTCTCTCACTTGGTCTTGGTTTTAATTATTTTTGTAGCTGATCTAGAATCCTAACTGTAATTAAAAGCACTGCAGTTAATTTAGCTTCTAACTGCACTGGCAGATACAGGGGGAGGGGCTCCAAACAAGTGACTGTTGACCAGAAGTGGAGCGAATATTTCCAACAGAGCTCTTTATGAACCCCTGTGAATGATCATCACAGCAGGAAAACGTTCAGCACACCGTAGCACATCAGTCAGTAACAAACATGAGACACAAACACCAAAGGACAAAGACTTGTTTCACCCTTCATTTCTTTATATTGTGCTAGGAAAATGGGAAATAAGCCCCACTCGCCTTATAATTACTATACTACATAGTACAGGATATTCCATAGTATACTATAGAACATACTATCTATTATAAGAAACAATGGTTCCCGCCCCCAGTTTAAATCTCAGCTCATCTGTTCAAATCTGCATATTCACTGTGAACCCACTGTTTGTTTATTTTATGTTGTGCTTTTGTTTTATTGTTCTTCGTTGTGTCGTTGTTCTGTTATGTGTGTTATCCCATGTACAGTGTCCTTGGGTGGTTTGAAAGGTGCTTTATAAACAAAATGTATTATTATTATTATCAAATGTAGTCAGCTCTTTTCAGATTTGCAAACCTCATTTCAGGATAATGTTACCTTCAAAATCAACTTAAATAGTTAGGTGACCTAAGAATAATGAATAATGACAGATTTTAATATAATGCACCAGTTTTAAGGTGGACTTGAGTTATCAATCCTCATCAAAGGGTCAATCATGTTGACCAGAAGTAGAGAACAACTTGTGAGGAGAGAGGAGAAAAATACACAGCATTTTTTTCAGTCTCTCAATCCTTTTGGAGGCAGTCGGCCAAATCATTAAGCACTTAAAGTGGCATTATTCCATAAGGAAAGTGAAAAATCGCACTGCTCCTCCAAACACCTTGACTAAAAGCAAACTGGTAACTGTGTTTACTTTAAAGTGTTTTAGTTCATGCAAACTCTCTCTTTATTGTGCATTTCTCAGGTCAAGGGGCTTTGCGCGATTTTATCCCGTTTGTAGGCCTGACACTTATTTTTGCCCTCTACATTCCTCAAATTTCTTTTGTTTGGGAATCACTTTGCTGGTTCGGTTTTATGCCTGTCAGATTGTGTAGTCTTTGATATTTTTCATAAATTTAAAAAAATGGAACAAATTATATTTTTGCAACAGGCTGCTAAAAACTAAGGTGCCCAATTCAAAACTGGTTCTTTTATGTTGTAAACACAACGCTGGTTCATCTCTTGAGTTAGGTGTGTTTTTATATTTCAGTTATTCGGAGGTCAGTTTTAAGTAGTTCAACAAACAAAAACCAAACAAAGAATAATCCTCTGAAATGTTCAGGCACAAGGAGTGGACTGAAAATGGGTGAAAAAGCAGCCAATGTCCAAAGGAAAACTTTGAAAGACTTGAAGAGAACTACGGCTCAAGAAGACTTAAAAAGTGACCGCAAGGTCTGGCAAACAAAAAGAAGTCCGGGGCACAGTACTGTACACCATATAGTAAATGGTAAATGGCCTGTATTTATATAGCGCTTTACTTAGTCCCTAAGGACCCCAAAGCGCTTTACACATCCAGTCATCCACCCAATTCACACACACATTCACACACTGGTGATGGCAAGCTACATTGTAGCCACAGCCACCCTGGGGCGCACTGACAGTAGTTTTAGGACAGTGGGCGTCGGCTTTGCCTGGAATTCTTATTGATCACCACCAGAGGTCGGATCTGGTCATAAACTTTAAAAACTCTTTCTGTGATAACGTTTTTCATTTTCCACAATGTGCCTTATCCCATTTCAATGGAACACAGGCTACTGAGTTCTGAATGTGGGAAGTTTAGACCCTTTAATGTTTTGCTAATGAGGCCAATCATCATATAATTTGAAGCATCAGGCACAGCAGTGGGGTTCAGACGGTGCTTGCTGATAAACAGCCATCACTGATGATGCAGGAAGCAAGCAGCATACAAAGCTGGAGTCTCGATCCCCTCCTTGCCAGTAATATCTTTACTAAAAATAGAGCAGCCAGATTGCTGATCTTTATCAGGAACTGGAGAGTTTAAAAAACCAGGGTCTGCGGCAGAATCAGACCCGCTTGGGGCTCAGGGCTCGCCACCCAGCCTTGGGAGGTTACAGTTTCTGTTTTCTAGCAAAGAAAATTAAAGAATTTGTTTTAATGTCTCACTTTTTTACCTGCTTTGAAAATAATCCCAGAGAGACATTTTTAAGGCGACAGCAGCAGGACGTCTCCTCACTGAAAACACAACACTAGAATACAAGAAGGACAGTAGTAACAGAAATGTAAAGCTGAACAGTTATAGAATACAAAATAGGAGACAACAAGTATCACAGGGTGAGTTTCAAAGAAACGACAAGGATCGCCGTGTCGTTGAACTGGCACCACAAAGGCAGTGGTCCAGTCAGACAGAGAGCTTTCTGCCCTTTCACTCTGAACTTTCGGTGCTGTTCTGTCTGCTGGGATCATATCTGATGAAGCGCAGCACCTCTGCCTCCATCCCAAAGCTCTGACAGCACGATCCTGCTGCCTTTGAATGCATCCTGGGACCAAAAGAAACCATCTCTGTCTGAAGCCTAAAATAGATACACTGTCATTTCAAGTGGCCCTTCAAATAATGACAATAAATGAAGCTCGCAAGCTTGTCTTATTTCTGATGTGACACGGTGACCTGCAAAACTATCTCAGCCAAAACACCGCGTGCTGTTGTCATATATCTGCTTTAACTGGTACTCTTGTGTTTGAGCTTTTTTAAGGCTGAGAGACTCAGGAGAGACAGAAATGATGAAAAAGAAGTTGACAGTTAGTTTATAGTATGAATACATTTCCTATAATCACCTTCAGTGGACTCTTGATGCAGATCCTCACAGCTTGCTGAACATCCGTATTGTGAGTCAGGCTCAGGTCTTGATGAAGTGTTTAAGTTTCTAATGTCATCTGTGACAAAAAGCAGAATGTCACATTGTTTTTCATTTGAGGTAACGTGTCTTGCAAACAAAATTATCTTTACCTTCAAAACAGCTTTTATCCTGGAGGCCAAAGAACAAATATGCTAAATTCATTTTTCCATTTATATGTTTTAATTTATGGTAATGGTAGCCGGCTTACAATAAACAGCAGCTTGGGAGTCTGTGCGGGAAACAGTCAGAGCGCAGTCATGCTGGAGTATTTCCTCTGAATCTCTTGTGCGTTGTAGCAAATAGAAGCATAACATCCTGATACTCTTTCTTTTGCTTTCTCTAGTCATTTGCATTTTCATAACCTGCTCACCCAAGAGGACTTAGTTTCCTATTATAACTCTAGTCTCAATAATATTCTAAACTCTGTTGCCCCACTCAAAACCGAATCTGTATCATTCTCTCAGTCAGCACCCTGGTTCACAGCTGAACTCAGGCTCCTGAAAGCAAAAGGATGACAACTTGAACGTCTTTATAAGAAAACTGGTCTGAATATCCACAAGGAAATGTTTAAAAATCATATTATGTATTATAAGGAGTGTATTAATCAAACAAAATCTGCTTACTACTCCACCATCATCTGTTCAAAAGATGACTCAACCAAGATACTGTTTACACTGTTCAACTCTTCTTTCAGGTCACCAGATTTTTTACCTACTCACCTTTACTCGTCTTCCTTCTGTGATTCTTTAATGTTATTTTTCATCGAGAAAATTCACAAAATACACCAAGACCTGGTTTGACCTGGGCTGGGAAAATCATCAGAGACCCCAGTCACCCATCACATGGACTCTACAGGAGCCTCCGGACTAAGACCACCAGGTACCGGAACAGCTTCTTCCCCACAGCTGTCAGACTCCTGAACTCTGCCTCCTGACATCTGACCCACGTTAAACTCATGGACTGAACATACACACACCCACAACCACCTACCTACACACACACACCCACAACCACCTACACACACACACACACACACACACACACACAATGGACAACTGTACCCTCATACACACAATAATAACATGGACTGAACCACCACTCACAACCACTAGCACTTTATACAGCCTCTGTAGAAATGATCCACATATCTCACTTATCTTAACTGCACTACTGTATAGTTCTGTGTAAATAATCATTCTGTACATACGATAATTTTTAATCCTACAACTGTTCATAACTTACATAGTTCACATTCTGTATAGCTGTATATCTCATATTTCTGTATAGTTTTTCATATTTATATCCTGTTCATAGCCTGTACATACTTATAGTTATAGCATATTCATAACATACTTCATACTGTGTACATTATAACATGCCATAATAGACCCATTTCTGTAATATACTTACATATCTATATTATTGCTAATATATATTGTAATATATCTATATCATGGCTAAAGCACTTTCTGGATGGATGCAAACTGCATTTCGTTGCCCTGTACCTGTGACATGTGCAATGACAATAAAGTTGAATTCTATTCTATTCTATTCTATTCTATTCTATTCTATTCTATTCTATTTCCGATGTTCCATTTAGCTCCTCCTGTGTAATTCCTCTCCCATCACACTATTTTTCTGCTTTCCAGCTCCCCTCGGTTACTGATATTTCAGATTTCATCTGTAAGTCAAAACCTCCTACTTGTCAGCTATTCCTACAGTTTTGGTTAAAGTATGTCTACCTTCTCTGCTTCCTCTCATATCTGTTATCATCTGCTCTTCACTTACCACTGGAACTGTTCCTGCTTCCCTCAAAATTGCTGCCATCACCCCAATATTGAAAAAAACTGGTCTAGATCCCAATAATTTTGAGAATTTTCGGCCTATTTCCAATCTACCATTCCTTTCAAAAATTCTTGAGAAAATAGTTGCCACACAGTCCTCTCACATTTAACTAATAACAATCTGTATGAACAGTTCCAGTCTGGTTTTCGCCCCTCCCATAGCACTGAAACAGCACTTATAAAAATAACCAATGATCGTCTTATGGCAGCTGACTCTGGTTTACTTTCCATTCTTATCCTCCTCGATCTGAGCGCTGCTTTCGACACTATTTCTCACTCTATACTTCTCAGTAGGCTAGCCTCCATCGGTCTCTCCCATACTCCACTAGCCTGGTTTAAATCATACCTGTCTGATCGCACTCAGTTCATTCAACTCAAATCTGTCCTGGGCCTTTATATAAATACTTATTGTAATTCACTTCTTTTTGGTCTTACTCAAAAATCCATCCACAAGCTTCAACGCGTCCAGAACTCTGCTGCCCGTATCATCACCAGGACCCCTTCTGTCCACCACATCACTCCTGTCCTGCAGCAGCTTCATTGGCTCCCGGTCAAATATTGTATCAATTTCAAAATACTCTTGTACGCATTTAAAGCTATTCATCATCTCTCTCCTCCATATCTCTCTGATCTGGTTAACATCACCGCCCCATCTCGTTGTCTCAGATCTTCTTCTTCCCTTTCACTCTCCGTCCCCTCCCCCCGTCTTGTCACCACGGGGAGCAGGGCTTTCAGCTGCTCTGCTCCTCGACTCTGGAATTCCCTTCCTCCTGATTTAAGAAATATCTCTTCCTTCTCTCTCTTTAAGTCCCAACTCAAAACCCACTCGTACAAAATAGCTTATCCCACATAACCTCTCCACTCTGCTATTTTAAATTTGTTTATGTCTTATGCTTTTATGATTGTGTAAACTGCTTGCTTTTATGTTGCTTTTTATTCTACTGTGTACAGCGACCTTGAGTGTTTTGAAAGGCGCTTTCAAATAAAATGTATCATTATTATTATTATTATTATTATTATTATTATAACGGCAAACCAACAAATAGAGATGTGATCACAGGCTGTAAATGTGTTGGACCCCATTTTTACCCAGGAGTTATGTGCGGACACCTTGACTGCGAACCTTAATAATACACTTCTTGAGCTACTGGACTCTGTTCCTCCTCTAAAGAAGTTAAAATGTCAAAAAACCCTATGCCCTGGCTAAATGAGGAGCTCTCGAATTTGAGAAGAAATTGTAGAAAAGCAGAGCTTTGCTGGCGATCTTCCAGACTAGAAGTATTTCTCCAGGCTTGGAAAGACTCATTGTCCTCTCTTCAATCAGCGATGTCGGCACCGAAAGCAAATTATTCTCAAATCTCATCATGAGTCATAAGCATAACTCAAAACTCTTATTCAACACAGTGTCGCAACTTACAGAGAGTAAATCAACTCTCTGCTGTTCTAATTTGA
This sequence comes from Oreochromis niloticus, assembly GCF_001858045.2. Taxonomy (NCBI): domain Eukaryota; kingdom Metazoa; phylum Chordata; class Actinopteri; order Cichliformes; family Cichlidae; genus Oreochromis; species Oreochromis niloticus. The sequence continues at coordinate 38,380,329 of NC_031981.2, read as the reverse complement.
CAGTTCATGACTTTCTTATGTTTTTCAGAGACAAGGCTGAAACACTTAGGAATCAGATTACTCCCTCCTCAAGCTGTTCGTCAGACTACTCGGCTGCTTTGCCTGCTGGTGCTGAAAAACTGTTCTCTAACTTCAAGGTTATTTCTCTGTCTGGATTAACTAAGGTTGTAAAAGCAGCTCGATGTACAACCTGTTCTTTGGATCCTCTACCAGCCTGGGCTATAAAGGAACTGTGGTCAGCATTAGGACCCTACATTCTGTTTCTTTAAATACTTCATTGACGACCAGAGTCTTCCCTGAATGTTTTAAATCAGCTGCAGTAGAGCCAATCTTGAAAAAGCCTGGACTGCACGTTGACATGGTTGCAAATTATAGACCCATCTCACATCTGTCTTTTTTATCTAAGGTCTTTGAAAAAGTGGTTTTTAAGTAGCTCACTGAGCATCTGTCAGCAAACAATCTGTTTGAACCATTTCAGTTTGCTTTTAGACCAAATCACTCCACAGAAACAGCTTTAGTCAAAGTGGTAAATGATCTGCTGGTAAATGCAGACAACGATCGCACTTCAGTTTTATTACTGCTGGATTTAAGTGCTGTGTTTGACACTGTGGATCACTGTATTTTAATGGATAGGCTTGAACATTTTATTGGAGTTACAGGAAATGTTTTATCGTGGCTGAGATCTTACCTGTCTGGGAGGTCTCAGACTGTTAGTTTTAAAAATGATCTCTCCGAGACCTGTGCAGTGAGGTATGGGGTCCCTCAGGGCTCCGTACTTGGACCATTGCTGTTTTCTATGTATCTGCTGCCTCTTGGTGTTCTTTTATGTTCTTTTAATGTAACCTTTCATTGTTACGCTGATGACCTGCAGCTTTATGTTCCTTTAACCATTGGAAATTGTGCTGAAGTCTCTAAACTAGAATCTTGTGTATCTGCAATTAGGGGCTGGTTATCGGATAATTTCTTGCTCCTAAATACTGATAAGACAGAGTTGATGGTTTTTGGACCACAAAAATTTCAGTACTTGTCCCAAAATTTCATCTTGAGAATTGAAGACAGTGTCATAAATTGCAGGGCCAAGGTAAAAAACTTGTGCGTGTGGTTCGACATGGTGCTCTCCTTCGAGTCTCATGTAAAAGAGATAACAAAGACCGCTTTTTATCATTTGAGGAACATAGCCAGAATCAGACAAGATTTGTCAAGAGACATGGCAGAGGTTCTTATCCATGCATTTGTGTCTTCACATATTGATTATTGTAACCCTCTTCTTTCTGGGCTTCCAAAGAAAAGTTTCAGAGGTCTACAGATGGTGCAAAACGCAGCTGCTCGCATTTTAACAAGAACTGGGAAATTCGAGCACATTACCCCTGTACTGCGATCTCTTCACTGGCTACCTTGTCAGGTTCGAGCAGATTTCAAGGTCCTGCTGCTCACCTATAAGGCCTTAAATGGATTGGCACCTTCATACCTCTCCGACCTTTTACACCTTTATATTCCATGCCGTGCTCTACGATCTCAGGACTCTGGCCTTCTAAAAGTTCCTAGAGCCAGAAAAAAGACAGTTGGAGAGCGTGCTTTTTCTTTTCGTCCCCCATTCTTCTGGAACAACCTCCCTCAAGATATTAGGCAGGCATGCTCTGTGGAGGTTTTTAAAGCTAAGTTGATGACACATTTGTTCACCCTATCTTACATGTTTTAATTCTATGGCTTTTAGTTTTTAAATTCTTATAGTTTTTAACTTGTATTGTGTTTTTACTTGTACTGCTATTTATCGCTTTTATTTATTCATCTTTTTAGTTTCAAATAGCTGTACAGCACTTTATTTGAAAGCACTTTATAAATAAAGTTATTATTATTATTATTATTATTATTATTATTATTATTATTATTAATAAATATGGTGAATCTAATGCTATCAGTAAGAGTGCTCGCTTCATGAAAACATAAACATCTGTCTTTACTACCAAACAGTCATACATTCAATTATTCCCAGGTGCATTTAACCAGCAGTTAAAGGAATAGCATTACATTATGTGGAAAATACGAGGATGGGAGAAAAAAGCCAGAGACACACAGCGGTCAGTTCAGGCGGTACAGAAGCACCAAAAGCGAACACAGCAAGAGCGACAAGGACCTAAAAACGTGAATGTTTTGGATGCTAAATGGTAAATGGATGATTCTTCTTTATATTTTCTAAACTCCCAAAGCACTCACAGTGCATTTTATGATGTTTTATGACAGCATGCTGACGTCAGCTTGTTATGGTGTAACAAGATGCCGTAAGACACCGTATTGAAAAGATAAAACGTGGTTGTTCAGCTCTCTCCGTGCCCTTTTATATCACATATTACTCAATATGGTTTCTTGAAAAGGTTTTTTTCAAGGTAAACTTTAACCTTGGGCACAAACAGTCAGTGTCAAGATGAAATGCTTAGCCAACCTAGTTACTCATGTCCCCCAAGACCCAGAATATTGCTGTGATGTTTGAAGCTCATCCGTAAAAGATTGTGTGTACAAGGTCTTAAATAATCAGGCCCCATCTTATCTTAATGACCTTGTAGTACCATATCACCCTATTAGAGCACTTCGCTCTCACACTGCAGGCCTACTTGTTGTTCCTAGAGTATTTAAAACCCTAACAGGTCCCGGCAGATGGCCCCGCCTCTCCCTAAGCCTGGTTCTGCCGGAGGTTTCTTCCTGTTAAGAGGACGTCACAGCTGAAATCGAGTGTCTTGAAATCTGTGGACACTAGACTGCTAACAAACAGATAAACCGACAACAAAAATGACTAAAAGCAGAACCAACAGCCTCTAGGACAGCTGGAATAATGGAACGCTGTAACATTATCGAAGGTGTAATTTGAAAAGTTGACTGTACGTGTCGACGACCTGGAACAAAGTTTGCAGTTTGGGTGCAGTGTTGGGAAATAATGAAGCAAGACTACATCCACATGTACACAGGTAGTTTTTTATAACAGGTGGTGATGTGACTCTAATCGCTGGCCACTCAGAAGCCTCCGCACAATAACACAGTCTGATGTCAAAAAGGGGTAACAGACGCACGGCTGGTTCCTTTGTCGGCATGTAAATCTAGAAACAGAGTTTCTGAAAATCTTCAAAATCCTGTTTTCAGTGACCTAAAACACACTTAGCATGTGAACAAAAGGCTAGATAACAAAATCTGAATAACTTCGGTTACTTTGCTTTACATTTCATTATTCATTATGTAAAAGTAACAGGTTTTTAGTTATATGTGTTTGATGTGATAATGGAACAATCAGAATTCACGTGAAGCTGGAACATCGACTTGTCACTTCGCTAAATTTTAATGCATTGCATATTAACTCAGTATTTGTTTTCTCTCTTTCTTTCATGTTTTTGCTAACATGTAATATAAAAGCTTGCATTACATCAGAACCACTAGCTGATCTCTGCACAGGGACCTAAACAGTCAGCTGAGCAATAATTGTTCATCACACTCCTTTCACATGGCACAAAAGCAAAAATCCACTGGGTTAAAACCACACTTAACAAAAGTTGAACAAATTATGTCGATTATATCTTCAAATGAAGATAAGAAAACCTGACTGAAACATTTCAGTTCCACATAAATGCTCTAACAGCCTTGAGAATGCTTTCAGTGTGATTAAAAGTGCAGCCCTGAAGGAAGCTGTGAGGGAATTAGTTTTCTGTACAGGTCATGCTGTACTTTTAGCTTCTGTCTCACAACTGTGGAATACAGTCATTAAAACACACACACACACACACACACACACACACACACACACACACACACACACACACACACACTTGGATGGAATTAGGCAGAAATCCCAGTGGAAGAAAACTGAGCTGATTAAATGTTGCTTTCCTAATTGAGAGAGCCAGGCTAATTTGCAATGAATCCCAGATCTTCTTTCTGTGCTGCATGGGAGGAAGTTATTAATAAACTTTGTTATGTTTAATAATAAGTTTGGATTAGAAGAGGAGGTTCGTTTCACCATGATGCTCCTGAGAAGGGTCCTAAAGAAGTCTGTTGTACTGGAACATTCATTGTTCCCCATTTAATTGTTTTCTGTTTGACCATCCATAAATAAATCGATCTTTATTTTACTGCATTAAATAAAACTATGCACACCCAGTAAACAGTGCTGAGTCCTTTTGCCTTTGCTGTAACTATGTTCCTGTGGCGCCATCTGCAGGTAGTGCTTTGACATTTCGTGTGGAATGACCTCACTGATACATCAGAATCAGAATCAGAATCAGAATCACAAAGGGTTTTATTGCCAAATGTTGAGCAGGTTTACAACATTAGAAAATTGCTACGGTACTTAGTGCAAACATACTGTCATATAATGCTTAAATAGACATAAAAATAAGAATTAAAGAATTAAAAGTGCTAAGTAGATCGATATATACATGGGTGCAGGTGATCATCAGGTCCAAACATGGAATGATGCAGTGAACACAGTGTAGGGTCACGTGTTAGTGGTGGGAACAGTCATGTGGTTATTGTTCATGAGTCCAACAGCAGAGGGGAAGAAACTGTTCTTATGGCGAGAGGTTCTGGTGCGAATGGACCGGAGCCTCCTGCCTGAGGGGAGCAGGTCAAACAGACTGTGTCCAGGGTGAGAAGGGTCAGCTGTGATCCGAGCTGCACGCCCCAGTGTCCTGGAGGTGTACAGGTCCTGCAGAGATGGGAGACCGCAGCCAATCACCTTCTCAGCAGAGCGCACAACACACTGCAGTCTCTGTTTGTCCCTGATGGTGGCTCCAGCGTACCACACGGTGATGGAGGAGGTGAGGATGGACTCGATGATTGCAGTGTAGAATTGCATCATCGTCCGTGTTGGCAGGTTGAATTTCTTCAGCTGCCTCAGGAAGTACATCCTCTGCTGGGCTTTCTTTATGACGGAGGTGATGGTGGGCTCCCACTTCAGGTCCTGGGTGATGGTGGTACCCAGGAAGCGGAATGAGTCCACAGTGGTGATGAGGGTGTCAGTCAGGATGATGGGGGGGAGTGGGGCTGTGTGCTTCCTGAAGTCCACAATAATCTCTCTGGGCGTTCAGCACCAGGTTGTTGTGGCTGCACCAGGACACCAGACGTTCACCCTCCTTCCTGTAGGCAGACTCATCCCCATCCGAGATGAGTCCAATAACGGTGGTGTCATCTGCAAACTTGATTAGCTTGACAGACTGGTGGGTGGAGGTGCAGCAGTTGGTGTACAGGGAGAAGAGCAGAGGAGAAAGAACACAGCCCTGAGGGGAGCCGGTACTGATGGTCCGGGAGTCCGAGACATTCTTTCCCAGCCTCACATGCTGCTTCCTGTCCGTCAGGAAGTCAGTGATCCACCGGCAGATGGGATCAGGCACATTCATCTGGGAAAGCTTGCCTTGGAGATGGTCTGGAAGGATGGTGTTGAAGGCAGAGCTGAAGTCCACAAACAGGATCCTGGCGTAGGTTCCTGGGGAGTCCAGATGCTGCAGGATGAAGTGTAGAGCCATGTTGATAGCGTCGTCTACAGACCTGTTGGCTCTGTATGCAAACTGCAGGGGGTCCAGGAGGGGGCCGTGAGGGTCTTGAGGTAGGAGAGAACCAGGCGCTCAAATGACTTCATGACCACAGATGTCAGAGCCACAGGTCTGTAGTCATTTAGTCCAGTGATCCTTGGTTTCTTGGGGACAGGGATTATGGTAGAGGACTTGAAGCAGGCAGGCACATGACATGCCTGCAGTGAGGAGTTGAAAATGCCAGAAAACACTGGGGCCAGCTGGTTTGCACAGTGTCTGAGGGTGGCAGGAGACACACCGTCTGGGCCAGGAGCTTTTCGAGCATTCAGAGTCTTAAACTGCTTCCTCACATCTGCTTCATGAATATGAAGAGTTGTGGTGGGAGAAGGTGGTGTGAAATCCTCCTTGGTGAGGGGTGTGGAGGGGGGTGTTGTAGGTGAAGTGTTTGATGGTGGTGATGGCTCTATGGAGGGGGGAGAGGTGGAGGAAAGAGTGTCCAAAGTGTCTCTATTGTTGGGGCCATTGGAGGTGTGAAGGCTGCTTGATGGCTCGTCAAAACGGCAGTAAAAGTCGTTAAGGGTGTTGGCCAAGAGCAAGTCATCAGTGGAGTGGGGGGTTTAGGCTTGTAGTTGGTGATATTCCTAAAACTTTTCCACACAGAGGCCGAGTCATTCTCTGAGATCTGCTGCTGCATCTTCTCAGAGTGCTGATGTTTAGCAATGTCCACTTCTTTAGTGAACCTGTACTTGGCCTCTCTGTAGCAGTCCCTGTCTCTGCTTCTGAACGCCTTTCTCTTTTCCAGCCACAGCTTTTTGAGTTTAGGAGTAAACCAGGGTTTGTCATTGTTATAACGCACCCGGGTGCGTGATGGCACAATGCTGTGCTCGCAGAAGTGGGTATAGGAGGTGACAGTGTCCGTAAACTCGTCCAAGCTGTTAGAAGCAGTCCTCATTGTGTCCCAGTCTGTAGACTCCAAACACGTGCGAAGCTCCTCCACAGCCTCATTGCTCCACAGTTTTTTAGTCCTCGCGACAGGTTTGGAGAGCTTCAGCCTCTGTCTGTACGCGGGGATCAGGTGGATCATGACGTGGTCAGAAAGTCCGAATGAAGCACGGGGCACCGCATGATAGGCCCCGCTGATCGTGCTGTAGCAGTGGTCCAATGTCCTCTCCTCTCTGGTCGGGCATTTAATATACTGCTTGTATTTGGGAAGCTCTTGACTCAGATTGGCTTTGTTAAAGTCCCCAAGAGCAATAATGAGGGAGTCCGGGAATGTTCGCTCCATGTGCAGTATCTGCTCCGCGAGGGCGCACTGAGCTGCCTGCACATCTGCACCTGGCGGGATGTAAACAGCGGCCAAGATGAATGAAGCAAACTCCCGCGGAGAATAAAACGGTTTGCAGTGAATTAAAAGGTATTCCAGAGAGGAAGAGCAGTGCTGAGCAATCACTGTTACATCTGTGCACCAGCCACTATTAATGTAGAAGCAGACACCTCCACCTGTGGTCTTACCAGAGAGAGAGGCCTGCCGGTCCGCGCGCAGCAGATGAAAACCCTCCAGCTTGAGCGCGCAGTCTGGGATGTCCTCACAGAGCCACGACTCCGTAAAACATAAGACACAGGAAGAGGCAAAGTCTCTGTTCATGCTTCTCATCAGGGCCAGCTCGTCCATCTTGTTCCGGAGTGAGCGTACGTTGGAAAGGAAGATCCCAGGAAGAGCAGTTCGCAGTCCGCGTCTCCTCAGGCGCACGAGTGCGCCGGCTCGCTTTCCTCTCCTTCGGCATCTCACTTTCCTGATCAAAGTCTGCAGTAAATCTGCCGCAGATGCGACAAATATTGGAAGTAAATCCACAGGTGTTGTAGTCCTGTAGTTAAGAAGCTCTTCTCTGGTGTAAGAATATCCAGAGGAGTGCCCAGACACACAAGTTAAGCACAAAAACAAAACAGAAGTAACGCACTGAAGCACCAGGGCATCCATACGCGGCGCCATCTTGGAAACATGCTGACTGTGCGTCTGCATCTTTTACTGTAATGGCTGAAACAATAACGTTTCATTTGAATGGCACTGACCTTGAGAGCACATTTCACTATGTAAGGTCTTTTCACCTGTTATTCTCCACCTGTGTGTCTGTGGTTGCAGCCATGTCCTCTCACTTCTGATCCACTTACAAATCGTTTTCATAATTCTGGGGTGGTTCTGATGTAACTCCACTCTTACCCACGAACACATTTAGTCTGATACAATTTTCCCTTATTTGGGAAGACGGGATAAGCAAGAAGATCGTTGGTCAGACTCTGGGATCAGACAGGATTCTGGAGGCAGGGGAGCGAACAGCGGCAGAGCCAAGTACTGCAGTAGTTCACAGAGACCTGCGTGTCGACCACAATCTTCTGTTTTCAGGGAATGTATTATGGATAGTCCTTTCGATTTTCTGTACCTGGGGTCTTGCCTGGTGTGATAGACCCCAGCCTCTATGGAGCGTGTGCTCAGAGCTTGTTCTTGTGCTGCCATGATTAGTGCCTCTGTGCTGTCTTTCAGTCCAGCTTTGTCCAGCCACTGGTAGGATTTCTTTATGTCAGCCACTTCCTCTGTCTGGGGATGCAGGGCCTGTCCTTCCATGATGGTTCCTCCTCTTCCTCGGGTTTCTGCTGCCTGAGGTATTCACCTAGCATGCATTTGGTTGGGGCCATCTTCCTGATGTATTTGTGGATGTTTGTTGTCTCATCCTGGACTGTGGTGCTGACGCTCACCAGTCCCCGGCCTCCTTCCTTCTGCTTAGCGTACAGCCTCAGGGTGCTGGACTTGGGGTGAAACGATCTGTGCATGGTCAGGAGCTTCCTGGTCTTGATGTCACTGGCATCTTCTTCTAATTATACATATATATATATATATATATATATATATATATATGAAAACAGTGGTCCCTCGCTATAACGCCTTTTCACCTTTCATGGGATTGCTGTTTGGCAGATTTTTTTTTTGCAATTTTACATGTTTTTTTTTTTCTTACAGCGCAGTGTGTTCTGCATCCTGATTTCTGCTGCCTGAGATATACCTCAGGCAGCAGAAACCCAAGAAAGAGGAGGGAGACGAGGAACCATCATGGAAGGACAGGCCCCTGCACGGTATGTACCACCAGCAGATAGAGGAGGTGGCTGATATCCAGAAATCCTACCAGTGGCTGGACAAAGCTGGACTGAAAGACAGCACAGAGGCACTAATCATGGCAGCACAAGAACAAGCTCTGAGCACAAGATCCATAGAGGCTGGGGTCTATCACAGCAGGTGCAGGCTGTGTAAAGATGCCCCAGAGACAATCCAGCACATAACAGCAGGGTGCAAGATGCTAGCAGGCAGGGCATACATGGAACGCCATAACCAAGTGGCCGGCAGAGACATCTGTGCCGAGTATAACCTGGAAGTCCCGAGGTCAAAATGGGAGACGCCCCCAAGGGTGGTGGAGAATGACCGAGCTAAGATCCTGTGGGACTTCCAGATACAGACGGACAAAATGGTGGTGGCTAACCAACCGGACATAGTGGTGGTAGACAAACAGGAGAAGACGGCTGTAGTGATCGATGTAGCAGTTCCGAATGACAGCAATATCAGGAAGAAGGAACACGAGAAGCTGGAGAAATACCAAGGGTCTTTATGAGTGACATGAACATCAAATGATTCAGCATCATCATTTCATATTCATTGAAGCTCCAAAAACAAGCAGAACCAAAGAATGACTTTGAAATATTTTTATTTCACTCTAAGCTAAGTTTGACGACTCAGCAGAAACACAAAACACACAACCTTCAATACACAAATGTTAATATGCATAATAGGAACATAACAATATGAAACATGTAAGTAGGTTAAGGCAGACGTTAGTGCTTTCCAAAATGTGTTGGTGAGTAGTTGGTGTCAGAACTGTGATGTCTTGTTTCTTATTTCTTCACATGTAAGGCAAAGTCGTGCTTTGGTCTGACAACAGACACAGTACAGACCCTCACTCAGGGCAGCCTCTATTATTTTAAAGTCATCTTACTACATCAGCATTAGTCCCACATGTAGCAAATTTAGATGCAAACCACAGACACATGCTTAATATAACCATAACTTCATTTGTGGAAGTACTACTTACTATTAGCTCATGTCAGCAAAAAGGCAGAAGAGAAGCTGCCTACAAACTACTGAGAACCCAAAAACAGTCAGAGGTACACAGAAGCCTCGTCACAGTAAGCTCTGACTATTAAAATGTCATCGAATAAATATTTAAATAAATAACAGCAAGAAGAGGTAAAGTGATGACTCGCGCTGACAGAAATGAAAGTTCAAACATTTCTATCGTACCAGGTGATCGTCATTGTTCACAGACAGAAAAACAAGTGGCGTGCATTCACCACGTACACACAGGGAAGGAAAACATGCAATTATGTTTTCATGTATAAACAACTTTCCACACGTTGGACATATTTTTAGTTCCAAAAGGATCCAGCAGCAGCACTTGGTCATTTCCATTAGCACAGAAAGGATTTAGAATATAATCGACATTTTCTTTGTGGGGAAGAAATCCTGAAACTACCAGACTCTGCACGAGCGCAGTTGAAACCACCTGTCAAATCACAACTAGGTCGAAAGCAATCTGAGGGTGGCAGCACAGCCCTGTGCTGAAGTCCGGTCATCCTGGTTCATTTATCATGGTGAGAACAACGAGCTCACAAGCAGACATGTAGCTTCATCTCTGCAGGCTGAGCAAACAGCCGACACAAGCTGCCCCACTGGTAGGTAAACACAACACAAGGTTGCATTTAAATATTCAAATAAGACCAAAATGAAAAGAATGTCAGGAACAGATCTGATCAGTGTATAAACACGACTGATGACAAAGCTTAAACAAACTGTTGTCTAATTTTGTCTACAGCACAAAGAGAAGCAGTGCTGAACCAAACCATCAACTTACAGACTGAATGTGCTGTGCCAGAGTTTCTACAGGCGACAGGACACAGACAACAGTTAGACAAAGCTGCGTGCCATCACTGACAGACTCTGTTAGGATGCAACAGGATGAATTTAAAAAACATTTTAGGAACATGGAAACTCTTTAATGGGAATCCTGCTCTACAGGTCTGCAGGTAGCTTTGAGCCTCGTTGAACCTTTTACCTTGTCTATATATCAAATGTTTACATTGCTGCAAACTGGCATCATTGACTTTATAAGCTGAACTGACTACAAGCTAAATCTTGAGTGTCTTTGTTGCGTTTTTAAATTCATGGTGGAGTCGAGGAGAAAAAAAAAGTGACCAAGATCAGACCAAAGTGCCATCTCCATCTTTGGGAACATGTAACCAGGCTTTCTTTTCCTACAGACTCTATCATACGTCCTGCATGAATATGCAGACAGGCTTTTGGGAAACATCTGAAGCATTTTTAAAGAATAAATATTTGTAATGTCACATTTCTACACAGTCCAGGTTCATTCAGGCCTGTTGCGTCGCCTGAGGCCGGACACGAGCTGCTCCGCTCCAATCTCCTCAGCGTTTGTCTCATGTGAGGCTTCTAAAGAGGGTATGAGCTCCGAGTGTTCCCACCCTCCTTCCTCCTCTTCTTCCTCTCTGTCACATTCTTCCACTGTTGCGTCTCCATCATATTCCTCTGCTCTCACTTCCTTCGTCTCTTCACCTTCTGCTTCATGTTTAATGTCTGAATGCTTTTCATAAACTCTTGCAGTAGGCTCTGCTTTCTCGCTGGACGGCTGCTTGTCTGAAGTATCACCTGCCCCAAGGGACTCAATCAGGTCGTCCAGATTACGCTCACCATCTGGAAAAAAAAGAAGCTGATTAAAGAACAACATTTCTTCTTGTGCACGTACCGGAGTGCCAGCAATAGGCTTTGGGAGTCAGGACTACACATGACATTGTATGTTCCACTCAGACATTTTTGTGACCAGTTCAACACTTCGACTTACTCAAGTTTGCCAAAACAGCAAATTCTTTTCTTTTCTGCAATTTGTAGCAAATTCACTGAACAGTATTTTTTATTTTGCACTGATGTGTGTGTGATAGGAGGTGCAGCACAGCTAGAGTTTCAAATCTCTGTCCTCTTTACTCTGCGTGTTTAGAGCCATGTCCCACATGTTTTCATTACTAACTTTATTGAAACACAGAGCTGAAGTGAACTTGATGACAGGAGGACCAGAATCCGCAGATATCTTATTTTTCCTTTTACAGTGAGCAGTGGATTTCAGTGTTACATCTCTCCGTGCCTTTTCTCAGCAGTGTGCACACAGAGCAACGTCAAAATGCAACTATAGTATATTAGTGCATTTGATTATGTGTGTGGATGTTGGTTAAATTCATATGCACAACATTCCCAATCCAAGCTGTCCTCTTTGCATTTGACTGCAACAAGACAAAGAAACTATTTTACAAGCCAGAAGTAAATTGAGTGCTGTCACTCAGTTTCACTATTTAATTTGTAATAATAATGTTACAGCACAGAATTCAGTTTCAGGCTAAGAAAGAAAACAAGATGAGGTTAGATTCCTAAGAAAAGTGTCTGCTTTGACAGCATTTTGTTGCTGCCTTGCAACAGTGCATCACATCTAAAAATGTCCACACTGCGATGATGCAGGGAATGACAGTCAGCTTAGTGTTGAGCTCCTTAGCGTGGCTGCTCCTCTCCATCAGCGCACACAGCACCATCAGCTCTGACGCCAACACTGAGCGTAGTATTTCTGCTTCGACACATCACACGTGTCAGCTGATTATCTGGAGAAATGGTTTTTAATAAACGAGCTCAGCCACAGGTTTTTAGTTGTTTTGTTTTAAAACAACTAAAAACATCTTTTTAAAATTGCATTTCGTTAACTTTTGTCTGTTTCTGTTTTATACTGTGTCACATCTGTGTGAAGCACTTTGTGATCTTTTATCTACACAATTGCTACATGAATAACATTGATTTTTTTATTCAGCCTCCATTCATTTATCTACACTTCTGTAAACACACTGATTTCAGAGTGAAACAAAATCCTGCGCTTGCGCCTGCCTAATTTGGTCCCCAGGTTGCACTGCTCGTGGCAGATTGCTGTTCATTAATGAAATAAACTAGTCGCATGTTTGTTTCTAAATGTGTGAATGAGAGACTGGCCCCACTCTGTAGCTGAGACACTCCTGTTGTGTTGAGTCCTCCTGCCTCTGGCACAGCTTAACTATTCATCACTGTTAATTACATAACCAGGTCATTTGTAAGCGCTAACTTGATCCAGTTTGGTTGAAAGATGATCGCAGACTGACCCCATTTCATGTGTCTCGTACCAAAGTGGGTTTGAAGATGAAGATCACATGAACTCAGTTTTTATTCTTCGGAAGTAGAAACAATGGACAGGATCCAGAGGAACAAATGTCAATTAAAAAGGAAGAGTACGCTCCACCAACATGTGAGACTGTGGAGCCTTCAACTGGAAACTGCTTGGCTGAAATTGGAAACCCAGCTGCCATCCACAGAGATGATGCATGTAAAGTGTGAGGTTTGTGGTCAAACTGCAGAGTGCACACTATAAGGGTGTACAACTGGATCTCCAGGATGTGGCTCAAAATGCTTGATGGTGCAAGGAAAGGCACACAGGCCAAACTGAGTCAGACACTAAGCAACCCTGCAGCTCACTCTGCTGTCAGATGTGACTGTGGTTGTCAGCATCAACCGCCTGATTTTAAAACACAGCCCACAGTCTTCACGCCACACGCAGGATGGAAATCAAACAGTGCTGAATGCTGAGTTACTGCAAACCCAACGTTGACCATAAATGCAAAACAGAGAGAAACGTGTCAGCATCACGGTCCTAACCTGCCACGCTTCAGGCACACACATGCAGACACATCACTGTTCTAACACATGTACTTTCAAAGGAGACCTAGAATTAGACACCGTACATTACACTGACACACTACGGTGCACTGCATCAAGATTTACTCTCATGGACTGATCTGTGCAGGCGCTGCATGTAGAAACATTTCTTTAACCAATCAGTGATTTATTCAGACTTTTGCACCTGAATTTATTGAGTTTGTGAACAAACTTAGAAGTGTCTCTCACCATGCGTACGAACAAATGCGTACCATCACTACGATTAGTACCACTGTTGTATTATTATTACTTTAATATCAGCTTTGAGTGATCCTGTATTTCAGCCACAGCCTCTCTTTTAAAAAGATGTCGTCGCTCCAGTGTGGAGCCTTTTATAAAGCCTGCCGGTTTCTTCTTCCTTACTCACTTTTTCTCCTCCGGTGAGATATGTGGGCGTGTCATGTGCACACAATATGCAGATTCCACAGGCCAGTCTAATTCACTAACGTACACACGACAGTAAGAACAAAACAGGCTTTGTTATTGAGGACCATTGTTCTCAACAATCAAACATATCATGTGTAAATCAAACACTAACAGAGCGTTCTCCTCATTCATCAGTACGAACCATAGAAACTGGATGTGTTTCTATTTTGCACACAATCTGTAAACAGCTACCACACAGCCTGGAGTCAGGCCTGCAACACCTGACAAATTCACTCTGATCACCACAAAGTGACTGAATTATGCTGCACAGTTAAAAGCAAACAACCCACTGGTGGCATGGAGGGGTGGACAGTCCATTCCTCTCTTCTTCATCAGGTACCGAATGGTCTGCAGCTGAGACATGATCTCATTCTTCTGTTCCTGGGCCACCGACTTCACGCTGGAGGAACAAAAGAGCCACGGTCAGAGAGAAACGAGACGATTCTCACACAGGGTCTGTGATTGTCATAACGGCCGTTTTATTACATGAAACTAAAGTCAGGTGATCAGCGTTTGTGGAAATGCCTTTCAGACACGGAAACTCTTAAACAGCACCGCTCAGTTTCTGATGCATGTGTGAAAAGGAGAAATCAGCACTCGACATGCACACAGGTGATCAGCTCCACGCCGTCCTGTAGACGGGTTAAAGAGTCATGTTTGAGAGCTGTGTGGGGAACACCTGGAGAAACCTCACTGGGAAGGTCACTCACCAGTTGGTCAGCGGGTCCAGCTGGGTGAGGATGGAATTGAGCATCCTCTCTGTCTGTGCAAGCCTTTGTTCCAGCTCGTTCAACTGGTTCTCTGCACGAAAGCAAACACACACACACACACACACACACACACACACACACTGGGGAAAACCATGTCTGAAACCAAACAAAACGTGCAAACACAAATCCTGTCACTCACCTGCCTCCATGGATTTTTTGGCCCCTTTGGCAAACTTGTCCTTTTGTGCCTTGTCGTCTGTAGACCTGATCTGGAACAAAAACAAACATGCGACGGCTCAACCTGTAGATGCTATCTGAGACCTGTGGTGCTGCAGGTATACGCAGTTACCTTCAAAAACTTGTATGCTGCAAACACTCCCACTCCAATGGCGTAGAGCGGCATCAGCGTGAACACGTAGCCCTTATTGCTGCTCGATTTGTATTTGTCACTCTTCAGCTCTTGCTCCACCCGTTTCTTCATCTGCTGCAAGTTCTCCGGGGACTGACCAGCGCCGTTCATATTGATGGGCTGACCTCGCGCTGGGCCTGCTGACACAACATCGTGACGGACGTAAGAGACGCGCTAAGAAACTGCATTCATGGCACATAAGCACCGTTCCAAATCATTTGTCTTAAAGCAGATAGTGAGGTGAGGGTAAGGGGTGTGTACCAACAAGCTACAGTGGGGGATTAAGTCATACGTTTAAGTAGTACTGTATAACAGTAAAAGGAGTTTTTATCATGAAATCATCTGCTGTTAAAGGCCTTTCATGCGCCACCCTGCTTTTACAGCCTTTTATAGCTTACTTAGTGTGATAGTTTATCTCTAAACAGCTACTTTAAGGCTGTTTCCTGACAGGTGATAGTGACATACAAATGTCAGCATCACATTTTATGGACTGGCACTCATAATCATGAAGTGTGTGTGTGTGTGTGTGTGGAGGTAGGAGCAAGATTCAAGCTTCAATACTCATATTTCCCAAAGACCTCCTGCAAAAACATGTCATGATGACATGGTAAATAGTAAATGGCCTTTATTTGTATAGCGCTTTACTAGTCCCTATGGACCCCAAAGCGCTTTACACTACATTCAGTCATCCACCCAGTCACACACACATTCACACACTGGCAATGGCAAGCTACATTGTAGCCACAGCTGCCCTGGGGCGCACTGACAGAGGCGAGGCTCTTCACCATCTGACCCCGTCACTGTCTTATTATCCTCACACACGTCGTGCAGCATCCTCACATACTGCTCTGCTTCCACAGGTCCTTCTTTGGCACTCTCCCATATGTTTTCTCTACACATTAAACAACAAGTGTACAAATACACACATAAGGAACACGTGTAGACGATCAATGTCAAACACTATGTGCAGTAGTACTCTACAACTAGAGAACGGTGCTGGGAATCTTGATGCTCCACTTGGCCACAGATTTTAACTGACCTCAGTCCTAATGCCATTTAATGGGGCAACACATGTAAGCCACATCTGATGTGCACTCATTCTTGCTGCTACACCACCACATCCGTCACCACCTCCTCTTCCATGTGGAAGGTTTTTCAGAGCAGGCTCCTCCATTTACACAAAGCTGTATGAACATAATCATAGTCACGTACACGTGAGCTCAGCAAACTGGAGTTTTCAAAATGAAATTAGGGCGGAGCCAGTTGTCATCCACATTAATGCTGGTATAGATTTGTTGTAACAGTGTCCCACGGGAGCGCGTACGCTCCGACTTCTGTACCTGTTTTTAAATCCTGGTAGGATTGCAACCAAATAAGGTAGCACAATCATTTTTTGCATAGGACATGAGAGGAGTTTAACGTGCGTCTTATGCATTCAGCATTCGCAGTTTCCTTCCACAAACCTGCAGTCAGCTGAGACTGAAGAAGTCACTTGGATGAGTGACGAAACGTTTCTCCCACAAAACGCTACGTCCAGATGAACAGATTCAACTTTTGGAGCTTCCACAAATGTCTTTGTAAAGGTCGCATAACACACGCTCCCAACAACAACATTATCATTCAGAAACAGCCTCTGCCGATCCGATCAGCTGTTAATGGCACTTCCTACGCTGGAATAAACGTCATCATATTGTCAGCACGAAAACCGGAAGGGACGTCATTTCACATGGGAAACATAGTTTTTCCCTACAGGGCCTTTCAAAGGCTCACTGGTGTTTTTGACAGTTTTTGTATAGTTTCTGGGATGCTGAGAACTTACACTGCATTGCTGGAAACAGTTTGTTTTGATGCCGTTTTGTTGCAAATTGTGCAAAATGATGTTTATTTTCATTTTTCCTGCAGTTTATCAAAGTTAGTGCATTTCAAAAATGAAACTATGAAGATGCTCAGAATAAATTTTCTGTGCTTTGAAACTATTTTATGCAGCTTTTTTGCATTTACAGTTCTGAGGGATCAAACTGTGAAACTTCTCTAACTAGAAATATGTGTAAACAAAAAAGAAACGATTTTGGAGTTTATTGCACTTTTTTGCAATTTGCTGTGGACTAAATGTGTACATATTATTACAATTTGGGATGTAACGCTTGTATTGATGTATAGCAACTTGAAAAGTCCAAAAATGGCACTACAGCATGTAAAAATGTAAAAATGCAAAGCTCTGGCAGACTTGGTTCTATGGTGGGCTTTAAAGGGTTAACCAATGAACCCTACGACACCACACACACCCACTCCACACAGAAAGACCCCAGCCTGATGGTGGAGTTGAGTGGAGGGGCTGAGCACAGGATCCCGAGTGTGGAGAACTCATCCAGGCAAATAAAGAGTGGGCAGAGCAGCCAAACAGGTTTGAGGGCTGTGAGCAGGTGAAGCTGCAGACTGAGGCGGCGCGCTGGATGAGAGACTGCAGGTTCTGGGCAGACATGCCGGAGACGATGAACTTTTATAATCATTATTTCAAACGTGTCTCTTACATTTTTGTAGCTAGCTGTGAGGTCAGAATTAAAATGTATGCAGTCTGTTTCAGTGCTCTGGTTTTTATCTTTAATCCCACACACTATCCAAAATTTCTTTTAACTCTTCATCATGGTCATCTTCTTTAACAATGACATGTTTTACATCTGTTAGCTGTTGTGTTACTTGTTGTAGCCTTTGTTTATTAGGCTTCTGTCCTATTTCAACTTTAAGATCTGTAATGACAAATATTCAATGAAAATTAACAACTGAGCACGAAAAAGATGTATGTGCCATTACTGCTGTTGTGGTAGTTCTAGTGTTAAACTAACGGCCATTTTCCTAAATTGCCATTGGAGGCTTTGACCTGCCAGGTTGTGTCTTGTTGTTCAGGCTATATTACCCTTAATTGGTAGTGGGTGAACTGGTAATTCTAAATGAATGTGAGTGGGAATGGTTGTCTGTGTCTGTGTGTTAGCCCTGCGACGGAATGGCGACCTGCGCAGGGCGTACCCTGCCTCTCGCCATGTGGTAGCTGGGAGTTGACACTTTATGTTACACGTTATCACTTGTATGCAAGCAAAAGTTATCAGTTGCGAAGGCAGCCCTGCAACAAAGACCATGCTTTAGTAGCTAGGAGACTGTTGCAGTCACCCACAGTTTACATGGAAGATGCCAGCTTGTCTGCAAACTCTTGCTAAGGACCAACGAGCATATGTAAATTTAGACAAAGAGCGACACAAACCAGAAATGGGGAACCTTTGATTTCAAGGTAAAAGCTGAAGCCAACACATTTTAAACGGTGGAACTTTTACTCTGAAGGTAAATTGTCTCCACTTGTTGCGCTTTTCACCACTGCTAGCCAACTTTGCAGTCGCCATGTTCCCCCTTCACCAACCTGCCAGCGATCAAAGCAATCCTACCTGGGTTTCTGAGACAGCTCCAAATGCTTCTTTGGAACCAATGTCACTTTCTCACTGCCACCAACCATTCACCAGCTGGTGGAGGAATGCATGTTTTTACCCACTGACTGGTGGGCTCTGGGTCTAGGTGACTGAGGCCTTCTTCACCTGACCCTCCAGCATGACACGTCCACACAGTGCACTGACATTATGTGGTTAGCGGTTACATGACTGCAAAACCTGTAACTCTTTTGTCCTCCTCCTACAAATTAGGGCTTTAGCCATTTTTCAGCATGATGTAGTTGGATTTCTCAGGACACACTTTTTGCCCCATTCTGATGTTTCAAGCGAGCATTAACTAAAGTTCTGCAGTATTGTAGAAACACATAAATGATGATGAATAACTGCATGAATATGCAGGTGTGCGGCTAATAAAAGGGCATGTGTACTTTGGGATGGAAGGACATAATTCATTAATAGCCTCCACACATGTGTGTACAGATCTCCACCAATCACACATCAGGTGCACCACTGTGAGTTCATTAGGAATAATGTGTGCACACTGAACAGACCGTGTCCTATTACGAGGCTGGATCTCATCACATGTAAAAATAAATAAATATATAAATAAGGTATAAACACACAGAGAATGTGTAATAACCGAGACATTTCTCCGTAACATTTAATACACTCGGTTTTGTTGTTTTTTTGTTTTCTCGCGATAACTAGTGCAAAGTGAACCTCAGAGTGCCCAAGAACCAGTTGTATATTCCCACCTTTTCTGCTGTAACGAGAGTCCAGTTTGGCGTCCTTCGCCGCGGTCCCGCTGCCAAAGCCGTACAACCGCGGCAGCACCACAAACATGAAGAGCACGCCCGTGAAAGCCAGAGCGACTTGTTGTGATGTTGACAAAACCATCTTCCCGAAAAGCCGGAAGGAAGGAGCAGTGTAGCAAGCAACTGACGCTGCTAAGTGCTAAGAGAGACGCGAAACAGTAACCTCACACAGTCAGGACAACGTGAAAACTCTCGGTAACGTGCATGAGTCCAAAACTCAGCCCGCTGCTCTCTGCAAAACAAGCCTCCCGGAAGGGGACGTTTTCTTCTTCTTTTTCCCGGTTTGGGTGGAGGCTGAAGATTGCCCCGTAGTGCGTTACTGCCCCCTACAGGAAGGCAGATGAGTAGCAAACGTGAACTCAGACATTAAATGAAGTGATATTAAGAGCCATGATAGTGACACAGTAATACTTGGCCGAGGTGTTGTATTTTACTTTTGTAGTAGACTTGTTTTTATTTTTTTATTTAGTTTGTGTATTTTTAATTCGGGGTGGGTTACGTTAGTAAAACCCGAGTTTGCACATTACAGTTTTAAATATTTGTAAGTGGGTTTTTTTTTTTTACATTTTAATGGGGGGGTTGGTATTTTTCAGGGAAAATTTTTGCGAAGAACAAATTTTAAAGGTAACCGACTCACATCTCATTAAAGGTCAGTCTCATGTTTGAAGCCCAGGATCATCGGCCCTTCCTTTCAGTGTGAGCAAGTGATAGCAGGTACAGTGGTACCCTAACCGCAAAGTATCCTTTACATTTTATTAATAGGAATGAAGATACAATGAGGGCAGACTCCTTTGCTAAAAATTTGGAGATCAATTTGGTAAATGATCAAAAGAATGAAGTGTTCAGACATCTTTACCAGCTTATATTGATGGTGTTAGTGCCTCTGAGGAAACTCCTGGAATGAGGCAGAAACATTACTGTGATCTATTTAACTGTGACGTTTTTGCACTGGATGAAATTGATAATAAGGAATAAGGTCTCCGACTACCTCACTGACAGACCACAGTACGTCAGGCTGAAGGACATCATGTCTGACACTGTGGTCAGCAGCACAGGAGCACCACAGGGAACTGTGCTGTCCCCTCTGCTCTTCACCCTGTACACCTCTGACTTCTGCTACAACTCTGAATTATGCCATATTCAGAAGTTTGCAGATGACACAGCCATCATGGGGTGTATCTGGGATGATCAGGAAGAGGAGTACAGAAGTCTGGTGAGGAACTTTGTCGCATGGAGTCACACAAACCACCTGCAGCTCAACACCTCAAAGACCAAGGAACTGGTTGTGGACTTCGGGAGGTCCAGAGCAGGTCCACTGCCGGTTCAGATAGAGGGGGAGGAGGTGGAGGTGGTCAACAAGTACAAGTACCTCGGGCTGTGGGTGGACAACAAACTGGACTGGTCATGCAACACAGAGCACCTGTATAAAAAAGCCCAAAGCCGACTGTACTTCCTCAGGAGGCTGAGGTCTTTCAACATCTGCAGGAAGCTCCTGAGGATGTTTTATCAGTCGGTGGTTGCTGGAGTACTTTTCTATGCTGTGGTGTGCTGGGGGAGCAGCACAGCAAAGAAGGATCATCCAGGCTGGAGAAACTGACCAGGAAGGCTGGCTCTGTGGTCGGCATGAAGCTGGACACTCTGGTGTCAGTGGCAGAGAAAAGGACACTAAAAAAACTGCTGGACATTATGAACAATGCTGGGCATCCTCTGCACACGGCCATAAACATCCAGAGGAGTCTGTTCAGTGACAGGTTGCTTCTCCCAAAGACAAGAACCAACAGACTTAAAAACTCCTTTGTCCCACACGCCATCAGACTGTTTAACTCCTCTCTGGAGGGGAGAGGGAGGGGAGACAGGAGGACAAAGGAGGGGGGAACAACTAAGCTGTAGTGCCTCTTCACTTCACTGTGCAATACGTTTGTTAATAGTCAACGGTGCAATAGACCTCAATACTTGAAATGTGCAATTCACTTGCATTTTTATTCCTATTTATTCTATTTATCCCCTTCGTATATTTTATTTATATATGTCTCTGTATTTATATATGTGTGTATATATAATATTCTGCTCACGCTCTGTAACTTCTGTCGGTGCTGTGCTTTTGGAAACCGAATTTCCCAGAGGAACCCACCCGAGGGATTAATAAAGTTTTATCTTATCTCTTATCTTATGTGGAAGTGTCATCAAGGGAAATCTATGATGCAATTAGAACATTAAAAGACAGTAAGGCATGCTGGATATGATATCTGCTGAACATTAAAGTTTGTTGGTAGGAAACTTTGTCCTCTGCTTGCTATTTGTTTCACAGGGTTCATTGTTCATGGTTAGTAACCATTATTAAGGACAAGGTGGGAAAAATAAACAGCAAGAATAATTATCGATCCATAGCCTCATCTAGCACGTTATCCAAGGTTCTAGGAAAGAATATT